>NW_015390228.1:203491-208135 GCF_001527695.2 Protobothrops mucrosquamatus
TGATCTAGTCTCTCCTTGGTCATCAGTCCGTTTTAGACTCCTGATAAACAAGCTCTGGAAATGTATTTATTTATTTTGAAATCTTTCAGGCTGCAGGCAAACAGGCTGAATTAGGAAGGTCATTTCAACACACACTGGTCAAGATTTTACTGCCCTGTCTTCCTCCCATTCTACCCCCACCCCCAAAAAAGAGGGTCACATCAACTTGCTAAGTTTTAGAAAACCAGGGAAAGGTCCTCTTCAAAGTCTACATTTTTTGCCTTCTCTTTCTACTCTAGCGCTGATGATGTTACTTAGTTGGGTAATGAAATGGCTATTCTATTCTATTCTATTC
Source organism: Protobothrops mucrosquamatus (assembly GCF_001527695.2). Taxonomy (NCBI): domain Eukaryota; kingdom Metazoa; phylum Chordata; class Lepidosauria; order Squamata; family Viperidae; genus Protobothrops; species Protobothrops mucrosquamatus. The sequence continues at coordinate 203,826 of NW_015390228.1, forward strand.
TATTCTATTCTATTCTATTCTATTCTATTCTATTCATTATTCTATTCTATTCTATTCTATTCTATTCTATTCTATTCTATTCTATTCTATTCCATATTCCGTTCCATTCCATATTCTATTCTATTCTATTCTATTCTATTCTATTCTATTCCATTCCATTCCATTCCATTCCATTCCATATTCTATTCTATTCTATTCTATTCTATTCCATTCCATTCCATATTCTATTCTATTCTATTCTATTCTATTCTATTCCATATTCCGTTCCATTCCATATTCTATTCTATTCTATTCTATTCTATTCTATTCTATTCTATTCTATTCCATTCCATTCCATTCCATATTCTATTCTATTCTATTCTATTCTATTCTATTCTATTCTATTCTATTCCATTCCATTCCATTCCATATTCCGTTTCATTCCATATCCTATCCTATCCTATCCTATCCTATTCTATCCTATTCTATTCCATTCCATTCTATTCCACTCCACTCTATTCACAAGTGAAGGAACCATCCTTACATACTTGCGTGTCTTTCCATTTGGTGATAAAGCTGTTCTCAATGTCCATTTGCTTCACTTGATCTTGCTGAATCTGTGTAAAAACAACAACAAGAACAATTTAATGAAGTGAGTCGCCCAAGCATCTTTTTTTTTTTTGAACAAAGAAAAGGACATCAATTCTATTCTTGCATCCACTGTTCACAGACCAGGCTAATAAAGGGAGATGTCCATCTCCCAAAATGGTTCTTCAGTAATATAATAAGGAGCAAACAATATCAAATTCTTCTGTAAAACAAATTTATTCCAGCCCTGTATTACTGAATTCTTTGTTTAGTCAAATCATTTGATCTATTCCGTCCAGCCCTGTTGCAAAAATTATTTCTTTCATTAATATATATATATACTGTATATATATATATATATATATCCAAATTTCTTTTTTTCTGACATATAAAAATATTTCTGATATAAAAATATAAAAATATTTCGCAGTTGCGACTTGAGCCTGCTCTATGCCCCTAGTTGGGGGCGGCAAGGCAAGAGATATTGTAAAAAGAGTAAACTGTTTTATCTTAGGCAACTTTCCAACTCTTTGTATCAAAGAAGCAAAATGAAACCAACAACGTCACAAGTTGCCTATTTGAAAATAAGGTGGGATTCTTGTATTATAGAACAGTGATGGCGAATCTTTTAGAGACCAAGTGCCCAAAAACCACCCCCACCCCATCCCCCACCTGCCCACAGAGCCCCCCACCACGCCCCCCACTGCTCCATGGCCTGCTGCAGATTGCCCAGGCAGTCCAGCAGCACCATGGAAGCCACACCCTCCACCCGCGTCCCACAGCATCATCTGCACGCAATGGGGCACGAGTGCAGTGTCTTGTCCCTGCAGCCCGGCTGCCATGTCCTTGGCTGCTCGGGGGTGATTCTCCTCCGGGGGGGGGTTTCTGGTGAGGAGGGGGCCACGGGGCGAGGTGGGGCTGGGTCGATGGCGCACGTGCCCACAGAGAGGGCTCTGAGTGCCGCCTCTGGCACGCGTGCCATAGGTTCACCACCATTGTTATTGAACCTCAACCTTTCTTCCAATTAACACCGTTCATCGGAACTGTTATATTCTGCATGTTTTGAATTCAATGTTTTCAATCTAGACTGCAAGTGTGCTGATCTTAATTTAAGGAAACTTAAAAGGGATCTTCAGCCTGCTGAAATGTAGACTTTAGCTTTTAATTAGAAATTTGAACCAACTTACGGTGACATGACACTAAACCTGGAAATGAAAGCTCTCCAGCCTGTTTGTTAATTCTCTGACAATTTTAATCACTGCTTAGTAACTGGAAAACTTGAAGATCATTTCTAGAGTCAGAAATGATTGACAATTATCTATCCATCTATCTTATTATGCACTTGAGTTTTATTGATCCTCTCTTTTTATATTTAGGCTGCTATACACTCCTCTCTACATTACCACATTTGTGTGACCTGACAAAGTACGTAGTAAAATTTGGTTATTTTACTAGCCGTTTTACATTTACAACTAGATATTTCAGAAAAGGCTTTTCTGGACAGTTTTATGGCTGCTTTTGAGGTTTCCATTATGGTTTTTATGTTTTCTAGCAGTCACACATCAACGTGGCCCGTTGCAAGTCAAGCGGGAATTAGCAAATTTTACAAGCAATAAACAGGCAGCACAAACTGCGCCGTGAAACAAAATGGAGGAGCTGCAGAAACCAAAAAAAGGTTGATTTATGAAACATGGAATATTTCCATTTTAACACCATTTGATATTTCTATGAAAACATTTCTATGAAAAATGAAATACTTCCATTTTAACACTATTTGATATTTGTAGGAAAACATTTCTATGAAATATGAAATTTCCATTTTAACACTACTTTATATTTCTATGAAAACATTTCTATGAAATATGAAATTTCCATTTTAACACTACTTTATATTTCTATGAAAACATTTCTATGAAATATGAAATTTCCATTTTAACACTACTTTTTATTTCTATGAAAACATTTCTATGAAATATTTCCATGTTAAAAGTATTTTATATTTCTATGAAAACATTTCTATGAAATATGAAGTATTTCCATTTTAACATCAGTTTATATTTCTATGAAAACATTTCTATGAAATATGAAATATTTCCATTTTAACACCATTTTATATTTCTATGAAAACATTTCTATGAAATATGAAATATTTCCATTTTAACACTATTTGATATTTCTATGAAAACATTTCTCTGTTTCTCTTTCTCTCTCTTTCTCTCCCTGTTTCTCTTTCTCTTTCTCTCTCTCTGTTTCTCTTTCTCACTGTTTCTCTTTCTCTGTTTCTTTCTCTCTATTTCTCTCTCTCTCTCTCTCTTTTTCTTTCTGTTTCTGTTTCTCTGTTTTTTTCTGTTTCTGTTTCTCTGTTTCTTTCTCTCTGTGTGTTTCTCTTTCTCTATTTGTGTGTATCTCTCTCTCTCTCTCTCTCTGTATCTCTCTCATCCCCAAAAAGACACTGGTGTAGACTACTGTTTTGCAACCTAACCAACTTGAACATGTGTGAAACTTAACTCCCAGAGTTCATCACTCAGCCAGCTGGGGAATTCTGGGAGTTGAAGTCCATATATCTTTAAGCTGCTAAAGCTGAGAAACACTGACAGTAAAGAAGATGAGCTGAAGAAAGATAGGTGGGTCCATTACCCAGACAAATAAGAGGAAAAATATAGTTTTTGAGCAATCTACACGTTTTTGAGCGTGCAACATAGCTTTTGAGCAAGGGATTGGACTAGAAGACCTCCAAGGTCCATTCCAACTCTGTTATTCTGAAATGATTGAAGAAAAGAATGAAATTAATTTTGTTTCTATTTGGAAACCGCTTTTGGACTTTGTGCTCGAGGTGGGGAAAAAAATAAAGCTTTAGTTTTTGGTTTGCTGATTTGATAAGTTTGTCGTCATAGAAATAGCTACTATATATTATTATGTAAAAGTGAAAAGTGAAGTGGTAGGTTATCATCTTGACAGCAATGTGTTTTATTAGGGACAGCTGGGCAGTCTTATGAATTTGTATAGCTCTCCTACTTTCCCCTTCCTTTTTCCCCAGCCCACTTCAATTAAAATTCAATTTAACTCCTACATTCATTCAGCACTTTTTTGCATCTGATAAAGTGAGCTGACCGTGTTACAAAAGGTGCTAGCAGCCTTCTTTTGATCTTTCCAAAAAAGTAAAACAGAATATCCACAGAGAAATGTTTTCAAATGCTAAACCTTAATCCTTGCTTCTGTGGTGGCTATAAATTAAACATTACTTCAAAAAAAAAACACCAAAGAATAAATTAAAGTAAAAACAAGTATTTGAAAATTACTAATACAAGTATTTGTAATGCTACTGGTACAATTTGGCAGGTATGTATGTATGTATGTAGGTATGTAGGTATGTAGGTATGTAGGTATGTAGGTATGTACGTACGTACGTACACATATTACATTTCCAATTAATCTTTTAAATTACTGTGTACTTTGTTAGCAGGTAAGTATGTAAGCAGAGCTTTCTATATGTAGGTACATGACAGAGTTACGTGATCCTACAAGACCACACAATCTATCAGAAAGGGAGGGAGAGAGGGAGGGGGGAAAGAAGGAAAGAAGGAAGGAAGGAAGGAAGGAAGACAGAAAGAAAGACAGAAAGACAGAAAGGAAGGAAGGAAGGAAGGAAGGAAGGAAGACAGAAAGAAAGAAAGACAGAAAGAAAGAAAGAAAGAAAGAAAGAAAGAAAGAAAGAAAGAAAGAAAGAAAGAAAGAAAGAAAGA
>NW_015390228.1:208310-216163 GCF_001527695.2 Protobothrops mucrosquamatus
TGAGTGGGAAGGAAGGAAGGAAGGAAGGAATGGAGGGAGGGAGGGAGGGAGGGAGGGAGGAACGGAAGAAAAGAGAGAGAGAGATACAGAAGAGAAGGACAAAATGCTGCTATATTTCCAAGGAGACTACCAGCCTGCATTACATCCCTGTTATTTCTCCTGGGCTACTACTTTCAGAAAATGGGCGCTCTCTGATTGACCAAGCCCTGACCCTGCCAACTCCCTTGTGTATATATAGTGCCAGAAAGCATTTTGTAAGCATGCCTCTTGTGCTTGTGGAAAAACCCCGTACGCTCCTGGACCTCCTAACTAAGCCACTTCTACGGGGACGACACCAGAGACGTAACACCACCTTTAGCCTATGAAAAACACAGTGTTAACCTTCACCCAGTCGCAGTGGCTCTTGAGTGTTTTCCCATATTGCATATTTCATGGAAATCAATGGGAGTCCCGGCTGAAGGCAGCCCGTTCCAGAAAACCCTGGCTTATCTTTAGAACCATTCAGATTACAAATTAAATAGCTTACCAAACTTGATTAAAAACAAAAAACAAAAAAAACACCTTTCCAAGCAAAGACACAAAGCAGCATTTGAAGCTTTCGTCCCGTTTGCCGAATTATAACCCCCCCCTCCGATTGATACGCAGAGGACTCACATCAAAAAGCTGCACGTAATTTATAATTAAGTCCTCCACCACGTCAACCTCCTCGCTCGTCTGTCCTTTGGTCTGAAAGAGGCAGGAGGACAAAGCCATCGCCAGGTGGTGAGGGTCCATCAGGTTGATTTCTGAACATTTCTGCACCCTGTGGATAAAGTTAATAAATCCATTTTTTTTAAAGGAAAAAGGAAATAGCAGGCATCGATAGGCACAGAGGTGGCCGCAGGTTGCCTTTTCCAACAACTGAGTTCAACCCAAAGAGACGTTCTCGATAAATTGATATTGTGCGCGTTATCTTTTCCCAGCTCATTAACTGATGTTTCCCATGATGCTATTTCGACGCAACCCTTGTCTTCTACTTGTCGGGAAGATGCCTTGGAGAAAATGCTCTTAATGGATGAGAACATGATAGAGAATGAGGATCAAAGCAAAAAAGTCTATTTAGGCCAATAAGCTAAACTTGCAGGTAGAGCTTATCCTTCTGACCTTAGGGAAAACATGAGTAGAATAGAATAGAATAGAATAGAATAGAATAGAATAGAATAGAATAGAATAGAATAGAATAGAATGTGAAATGGAATAAGAACAGAGTAGAGTAGAGTAGAGTAGAGTAGAGTAGAGTAGAGTAGAGTAGAGTAGAGTAGAGTAGAGTAGAGTAGAGCAGAATAGAATAGAATAGAATAGAACAGAATAGAATAGAATGTGGAATGGAATAAGAATAGAATAGAATAGAATAGAATAGAATAGAATAGAATAGAATAGAATAGAATAGAATAGAATAGAATAGAATAGAATAGAATGTGGAATGGAATAAGAGTAGAGTAGAGTAGAGTAGAGTAGAGTAGAGTAGAGTAAAGTAGAGTAGAGTAAAGTAGAGCAGAATAGAATAGAATAGAACAGAATAGAATAGAATGTGAAATGGTATAAGAATAGAATAGAATAGAATAGAATAGAATAGAATAGAATAGAATAGAATAGAATAGAATAGAATAGAATAGAATGTGGAATGGAATAAGAGTAGAGTAGAGTAGAGTAGAGTAGAGTAGAGTAAAGTAGAGTAGAGTAAAGTAGAGCAGAATAGAATAGAATAGAACAGAATAGAATAGAATGTGAAATGGTATAAGAATAGAATAGAATAGAATAGAATAGAATAGAATAGAATAGAATAGAATAGAATAGAATAGAATGTGGAATGGAATAAGAGTAGAGTAGAGTAGAGTAGAGTAGAGTAGAGTAGAGTAGAGTAGAGTAGAGTAGAGTAGAGTAGAGCAGAATAGAATAGAACAGAATAGAATAGAATGTGGAATGGTATAAGAATAGAATAGAATAGAATAGAATAGAATAGAATAGAATAGAATAGAATAGAATAGAATAGAATAGAATAGAATAGAATAGAATAGAATATGTAATGGAATAAGAATAGAATTAGATTGGATTGGAATGAGAGACAGGCGATGAGCAAGGGCCACCCCTACCTGATCCTAGAGCACGGAGAGTGGAGAGAAGGAGGGAACAATGCAGGCAGGCTCAACTATTCGGGAGGAGAGCGTCCCGCCCCTCTCCACAAGGTACACCTGGAGAATGAGACTTAAGGAGACGCTGTGGAGAGAGGCATTTGTCAGGGACAAACGCTGATTCCTTGGAGTTTGGTGTGCTGTTGCTGATCTTGAAAACAACTCTCTGATCTCTCATTTGGTGTTGTGATTTCCGCTTGGAAACCCTAAAACTCTGACCGTTGGACTGGCTGACAAACTTGATTTGGTGTTCAAAAACCTTGGATTGAATTTTGGCTTCTCTTCTGAAACTGCTCAGGCAAGCTTGTATTTCCACAGACTCGCTAGATTTTGGATGTATGTTTCATTCCTTGTTATCTACGTGGCCTTGAGTAAATTACTCTTCTAATCTAACTCTAGGTGAAACGACTTGCAGCCAGAGGCTGCTGAAGGGATGTGTGTCTTACTTCGTTCTGGGGCTTGCCAGAGATGTGGGAGCCTTTGGGGAAAATTGGAGCAAACAAAGGGCGGTTCAAACTGCTAGTTGACTATTTTGCCTCTGTGCTGTGCCCTGGGTCATCACAAAGACTCTCTAAAAAGAAGGCAAATGACCAGCAGTCTGCAAGGAGTATAAATCCTTCCATTTCCCACCATCCCAGTCAGAGCTGAAGAAGCTTCTGGGATGAGAAGCAAAACATCATCAAAGAAAAATAAGGAAGTCCAGTTGCCTCCTGAAAAAGCACCTTTGGGACAACCCAGACCTGGATGACGGAGAATCTCCATAGATACACTGACCTGTACAGGTGTTCCATTAATGCTGCCAGAGTTGCTTTGTTGATGGGTGGAAGCGTGCGAATAAAGCTGCTGTATTTTCGCACCCTTTCTTTGTCATCCAGGGTATCTGAGGGAGAAGAAGGGAGGGGGGAGCATAGAAATTAAATTATCCGGGATTAACAACCACGTGGTCCAAAAGACAAAAGACAAAAGGAATTGAGCTGCCCCTTCAGCAGCACTGAGTCACTGGCAAAGGTCACTTAGCCAATCAGCCTCTCCTTCATCGGCACAATACAAACACGGGTGGTCCTCACCTTACGACCACAACTGAGCCCAATGTTTCTGCTGCCGTTAAGTGAGACACTTGTGTGAAGTGAATATTACATCCAGTTCTGCTTACCACACTTTAAGAAAAAAGATGTTGAGACTCTGGAAAAAGTTGCAGAGAAGAGCAACAAAGATGATTAGGGCGCTGGAAGCTAAAACCTATGAGGAACGGTTGCAGGAATTGGATACATCTATCTAATGAAAAGAAGGACTAGGGGGGACATGATAGCACTGTTCCAATATTTCAGGGGCTCCTCAAGGGGGTCAAACTATTTTCCAAAGCACCATAAGGAAAGACAATAAACAATGGATGGAAACTAACCAAGGAGAGAAGCAACCTAGAACTAAGGAGAAATTTCCTGACAGTGAGAACAATCAACAGTGGAACGGCTTGCCTTCAGAAGTAGTGGGTGCTCCATCACTGGAGGCTTTTAAGAAAAGATTGGACAACCATTTGTCTGAAATGGTATAGAGCAGGGGTCCCCAATCCCTGGTCCATGGACCAGTATCAGGCCGTGGCATACCAGCAACCGGTCCGCACAAACAAGCAAAGCACCATCCGTGGGATGCAGGCAGCACACAAAACCACGTACTCTCCAGTCCACGGAAAAACCTCTCTCCACGGAACCGGTCCCTGGTGCCCAAAAGGTTGGGGATCTCTGCTCTAAATCAAGAGTCTCCAACCCCCGGTCTGTGAGCCAATACTGGGATGCAGCATGCCAGTAACTGGTCTACACAAACAAGCAAAGCCCCATCCGTGGGATGCAGGCAGCACACAAAACCACTACTCTCCGATCCATGGAAAAACCTCTCTCCACAGAACCAGTCTCTGGTGCCCAAAAGGTTGGGGACCCCTGCTCTAAATCAAGGATCTCCAACCCCCGGTCTGTGGGCCAGCAACCGGTCCGCACAAACAAGCAAAGCCCCATCCACAGGATGCAGGCAGCACACAAAACCATGCACCCTCTGGTCCACAGAAAAGCCTGTCTTCACGGAACGGGTCCCTGGTGCTCAAAAGGTTGGGGACCTCTGGTATAGGTCTCCTGCTCGAGCAGAGGGTTGGACTAGAAGACCTCTGAGGTCCCTTCCACCTCTATTATTCTATGTTTTCTGTTCTACCTTAGGCACGGTAGATAAGGTTTCAGAGCTATTCCATAATGCATTACCTAATGCTGAGATCCAAAAAGGATAAAGTTCTTTGGTCAGTAGTGCATCGTCTATTTCAGAAAGAAAACATTTTAGGGTATCAGTAACATCTTCCAGACGGTTCTTCCCAGTCCTCAGCTTAACGCTCCTGGCATCTTTCTTGAAACCTTCCAAAAGCTCCCTGACACATAAAGGATCTCCATTCTTCAGGTAGATATGTTTGCTTCCCAAACCTTAAATAAGAAAAAAAGAGGTTATCAACCAAATACATAAAAAAATAAAATAAAATAAAACAGTGTCAAAGAAACAAGATGCTTCATGCCGTTATATCTGGAACCACTTCATATAATGGCATAGAGCATCTTGTTTATGCTTCATCTGCAGAAAATGTCCCAAAGGTGCTTTTTTTCAGGAGACAACTGGACTTCCTGGTTTTTCTTTGAAGACGTTTCGCTTCTCATCCAAGAAGCTTCTTCAGTTCAGACTGGATGGTGCGGAATGGAAAGATTTATATTCTTTGCAGTCATCTGGTCATTAGCGCTCTTTCTGAGAATCGTTGAGGCCACTTGGAGGTTTATCTGTGCTCCCAGGCTCTCCTGAATAGTGAAAATGGGTGTGGAGCCTTCTTGGAACTGCTGAAAGGACTGTGTTGAGACTGGAGACATCCGTCTCCATCCTCCTGTGTTGAGAGAGGGCCAATCAGGTGGCCTTGAGGACACAGATTAACACACACCCCCAAAAGTGGCCTCAAGGACTCTCTAAAAGAATGCAAATGACCAGCTGTCTGCAAGGAATATAAATCCTTCCATTGGGCACAACAATTGGCTGTTAAGTGAACCTAACTTCCCCGTTGATTTTGCTCATCGGAAAGTCACAACAAGGGATCACGTGAACTTGGGACACTGCGAACTGTCAGTTGCCAAGTGTCTGGATTTTGATCACATGACCATGGGGATCATGCAATGGTCAGAGGGATGAAAAACAGTCGTAAGATACTTTTTTTTCAGTGCAGCTGCAACTTCAAACAGTCACTAACCAAACTGTGGTAAGTCAAGGACTTCCTGTCCCGCACAGGGCATCATCACTGTGCAGTTAGTTATTCCCTCTGTCTAATACGAATAAAAGAGATCCCTTGGGTTCTCTAAGATACGCTAATTTTAATTTTCCAGCCCTATTGCTCTCATAATGAGATATGGTGGTATCTTGATACTCAACTGCTTGGAAACTCATCAAATTTGGTACACAATGCATTTTGATGCAAAAAATGTTGTCTTGGTACTCGTTGTTTATTTGGTACTCAATGCACAAGTTAGAACTTGTTGATGTCAGCTGCCTTCGGACTCACTACATCAGGGGTCTTCAAACTTGGCTCTTTTATGACTTGTGGACATCAACTCCCAGAATTCCTCAGCCAGGCACGCTGGCTGAGGAATTCTGGGAGTTAAAGTCTTCAAGTCATAAAAGGGCCAAGTTTGAAGACCCCTGCACTACATTATTCCTTATGGGAAAAAATTCTTTGGTACTCATTGTGCCTCCTGGAAGCAACTAACAATGAGTAACAAGGTAGCACTGTACACATTCCATGCTCAACACAACTACTTCAAACTGAGCTTTACAGCAAACGCCACTCAAAGCGTAGTCTTTACAGATCACAGCTCAAGCCCACCTATTGTAATCTGATGGCGACGCTTCTTAAGTACTCTATCCGAGTGCATCTCCAATTTTCAGGAATCTGAACAAACGCACCCTCTCCACTCACCATACTGCGTAACAAATGCGATACAGCTGGTCACTATAATCGGCACATCGTTTTTGCTGAGCTGCTGATCTTCTAACATGTTGCCATCTGTACCAGCTGCTTTTTCAATTGCGCTACGCCAGACTGTGAAATCCAACTTGGTATGGCCGCGGATGTATAATGTTCTGCAAAAAAAAAAGTTTGAGGAAAGATGTCGAAAAGGAGAGAGAGAGAGAGAGAGAGAGAGAGAGAGAGAGAGAGAGAGAGAGAGAGAGAGGGGGGGGGGGAGGGGGGGGGGGAGAGGGGGGGGGNGGGAGGGAGGGAGGTGAAAATGCTCTCTCTTTAAATGAAAAGCCACGGCAAGAACCGATCGCACAAACGCTGCAACTGCAAAGCAAGTTCAGGAAACTTCTGCTGGCTGTTGCAGAGACCAGATATTCCATTTAAGAAAAGCACACCTTGTCTGAGTAAGAAGCTGAGACAGTCAGGCTTGGCTCATGCTTGGATGAGATAGACAGCCCAAAATCTCAGTGCTGTACAACAGAGGTCCCCAACCTTTTGAACACCAGGGACCAGTTCCGTGGAGAGAATTTTTTCCACGGACCAGAGGAGGCGTGGTTTTATGTGCTGCCTGCATCCCACGGATGGGGCTTTGCTTGTTTGTGTGGACCGATTGTTGGCATGCCACGGCCCGGTACCGGTCCATGGACCGGTGGTTGGGGACCCCTGCTGCAGAATGTAGTGGCAATGTGGAAGACCATTGTGAGGAATTAATGAGATATTTTGATTTCTCCTACATATTAAGAAAAAAGCTTAGAGGTTTAGAGCTCATTCTGAGTTGACTTCCTTGTTTTTCACTCTCATTGGCTGAAGGAGAAAGAGAAGGAACGTTCACACAGCTTCAAAGCTTTTCTAGCTGTAAAAGTCTGACTTTCAAGTCATCTGCCAGCCACTCAAGGTTTGATAACACGGATAAACCTCCAGGTGGCCTCAACGACTCTCTAAAAGAAGGCAAATGACCAGCTGTCTGCAAGGAGTATAAATCCTTCCACTCCCCACCCTCCAGTCAGAGCTGAAGAAGCTTCTTGGAGAAGCGAAACATCTTCCAAGAAAAACAAGTAGGTCCAGTTGCCTCCTAAGAAAGCATCTTTGGGACAATTATGACCTGGATGTCTGAGAATCTCCATAGACCAGGGGTGTCAAACTGCCGGCCTGCGGGCTGGACACATCACACAGGAGCCATGCCCACCCCATTGCTGGCAATGGCAAAACTGTCCCGATATGTTGCGCGATGTCACGTGATGTCGCGAATTTGACATGTCTGCCACAGGCAATCCTTTTCCTCTTCCTCTGCTCTGCAAACTCTGTTCCCGTTTGGCAGTGATGATGTTACCTAGCTTGTTAATAAAATATCCTTTTCCTTCTCCTCCTTTGCTTCCTCCTCCTTCTCCTCCTCCCCCCTTGTCCTCTTCCTTCTAGCACTGAGGATGTTACCCAATGGTGGGATTCAGCCGGTTTGCACCAGTTCATCAACTTTTGATGAGTTCAGAGAACCAGCTGAATGAACACTGCTTCCAGTAGTCCGTTCTGGGCCTCAAGAGGCCTGGAGGAGGCCTCCCAGGGCTAGAATGGCCTGCTAGAAGTGCATGGATGCCACTTCCGGAAGTCTGTTCTAGGCCCCAGAGGCCTGGAGGAGGCATCCCAGGCCTAGAACGATC
>NW_015390228.1:218228-224374 GCF_001527695.2 Protobothrops mucrosquamatus
TGAGAGTCGTTGAGGCCACCTGGAGATTCATCTGTGTCCTCAGGGTCAACTGAGTGGTGCAAATGGGCGTGGAGCCTTCTTGGGACTGCTGAAAGGGCTGTGTTGTAGACTGGAGATTGATGATGTTGTATCCCTCCCTCCTCTGTGTCAAAATTGAACAGCCCTCTCTCAACAGACTTGAGAATCTGCCTAATTTTGCAGTCAATTGTGGTCGTAATTTGAGGACAACATGTAATGCAGAGGTCTACAACCTTTTGGGCACCAGGGACTGGTTCTGTGGAGAGAGGTTTTTCCAAGGACCAGAGAGTGCATGGTTTTGTGTGCTGCCTGCATCCCACGGATAGGGCTTTGCTTGTTTGTGCGGAACGGTTGCTGGCATGTCACAGCCCGGTACCGGTCCACAGACCTGGGGTTGGGGACCCGTGCTATAATGGATGGAACCAAGTTTCTGAACTTTCTGTATCAATCTTCCACATCCTGGTTCCCAGCAAAGGTTTTACTTCTAACCATACACAGCCAATACGAATTTGGTAAAAGCAATCCTAGGTGTGGAAAACAAGATAATTTCTAGTGCTCTATTTCTATGAAGTTCCTATTTCACAGCGAACTAAGAAGCCGTCTGAGAATATCCAAAGCATCAAGGCAAGAACTATCTCCATCTGCTTTGAGGGTCTTCTGAAGCTATGTGTCCACCCACACATGTGCAAATGGGTATTTGCCAGGATCTCTAGCAAATCTCTCCAATTGCTTTGCTCAGCCCCCATCCTAGACTTGAACCCATATAATTTACAGCTTACCTTCCTTTCTCAACCAGTAGCAGAACATCTGTTTTTTCTCCATTTTGGACGCAGCTGCTGATCGCTGAAACATGAAAGGCAGAGCCATTTACAAACTTAAACCAGTCGTCTTTTCCTAAGTGCACAAAATCCATAGAAAACTTATGCTCAATAACAACGGAGCTTGGAAACAATCTATTTTAATAGTGTTGGAAGAAAAATCAGCTCCAGTTCCAAGCCGGGAGAAAGACACTGAAAATAAAATGGAGGCTGGCTGCAGGAAAAAAAGGTCTCTGTTGCTTATTGTCATCTGATTATTCCCAGGCAGCACCTGTTTCTCCTATTTCCCTATGTTAATCCCCCCATTGTACATCCTATTACCTATTTATTTTAACCGTCATCTTCAGCTCTGATTTCTTACTCCTCTCTTGCGGATGTTTCATGACCCAAACTAGGTAACATCCTCACTGTTAGTGACTGACTGACTGACTTGCTAGCACTGATGATGTTACCTAGTTTGGGTCATAAAATGTCTGCAAGAAAACAAGCAAGCTCAGAGAGCACCAAGGACCCCTCATTTCAACCCTGAGCTACAAATATTCTCCTTTATTGGCTCTGATTTCTGATGGGCCGATTGTCGTCCCTAATGTTCTGATCCCTGTTGGATGGCTGGGTTGAATTTGGAGAGAAAGATCCTTAAGTTTTAATAAGGGGTCTGGATCTATTCTCAGTTAACATGGATGTCCAATGAAGTACAGGATCTTTCTGATTGATGACCTTGTTGCCATGTGGAAGGTGGAATTCTGGGAAGATAGGATGGGTTTATCAATTGCCTGGTTCAGTCAAGTTTCATAGAACAGGTCCCAAAAGTGCTTTTTCAAGAGGCAATTGGACTTTCTTGTTTTTCTTTGAAGACATTTTCATTTCTTCGGCTCTGAAGAAGAATAGAATAGAATAGAATAGAATAGAATAGAATAGAATAGAATAGAATAGAATAGAATAGAATAGAATAGAATAATGGAATGTAGAATAAAATAATGGAATGTAGAATAGAATAGAATAGAATAGAATAGAATAAATAGAATAGAGAAATGAATTAGAATAGAATAGAACAGAACAGAATAGAATAGGTATCTATATAAATAAAATGTAAATGTCCGTTTGTTCAAAATCTTAAATCTCCGAAAGTTCTTCACTAATTGCTTTGAAATTTTGACACAACGTTGCATTCGAAAAACACGCGTGTTTTTATATACCTATTATTATATAGATGTTACACCTGACTGAGCCACAGCAACGCGTGGCCGGGTACAGCTAGTTGAAAATAGAATAGAATAGAATAGAATAGAATAGAATAGAATAACAGAATTGGAAGGTACCTTGGAGGTCATCTAGTCCAACCCCGCACCCTGCCCATGCAGGAGACCTACACCATTTCTAACAGATGGCAGTCCAGTCTCTTCCTGAAAGCTTCCAGTGATGAATCTCCCACAACTTCTGAAAGCAACTTCTGTTCCACTGGTTGCTTGTTCTCACTGTCAGAAATTTTTTCCTTATTTCTAGGTTGAATCTCTCCTTGATCTATTTCCACCCCTTATTCTTTGTCTGGCCTTCAGATGCTTTGGAAAACTGGTTGACCCCTTCCTCTCTGCGACAGCCCCTCAAATATTGGAACACTGCTATCATGTCTCCCCTGGTCCATGTGAAGTTTTCAAACTGCTATGAAATCAATCTAATAATACTGTCACAAGGGTGACAGTAAGGAAAGTAAAAACATAACAGCTAGCAATATAGAACTTAGAACTGAAACGCAGGTGGATTGGCTGGGACCTATGACGAGGTCCAGGAGCCGGGTGCAAAGAGCACCATGACCATAAATAGCCTTCTCATCGACTGGAGGTTACCCTGATGATGCTGGCAGCTGTCTGCGAAAGCTTGGTATTTTAAGATTTTATTAAAACTTTTTATAGTTTTTAAAACTTCCTGGTGTTCTTACATTTTGTACATTTGTACATGAGTTTACCCAGGAATCACCTTTTTATCTTTAGAATACTTAGTAATATATATATATTTATATATTAAAATTCTTTAAAATTCTAAAAAATTTTAATTCTAAAAATTATTCGTTTAATATATATATTAAACGAATAAAACCGAGCACCAAGAGAAGTAAAGTATAAAAGTTTAAAAATTTACTGAGCCAAGCTTTCGTCAGAACCCGTCTGACATCATCAGGGCGTTAAAACAGCAGTCTGGGAGAAACCCTTATAAAGTGTGTGTGTCAATTGCTTGCATCCGGCTTCTGCTACGCGTCATCGGACCCAGCTGCTCCTGCCGTGCTAGAGGCAAGGTGCCTACTCCCATGTAGGGGGTCCCTTTAAGTGTTTCAACAACTTCCTCTACTCCCGTCCTCCAGGTGGGCGTAGCCCTTTCTATTCCTCCCGTCCGAAGCGTGCTGGTTCCTTTCTTCCACGCTTGGTTTTATTCGTTTACTATGATTCCCAAGAGTCGGATTTTTAGCGTAATTAATTCTCATATATATATATATATAAAGTCTTACTTAATTCCTGGAGCCGCCTTAGATGCATTGAATTCTCTTGTGAATTTTCCAGTTCGAGGTAAAAATACAAGCTGGTCTTCTCTAGAGCAAACCAACCCTTTTTCCAATTATCAAGGTCCTGGCAGTCTTTGTAGAACAGCTGGCCAATAACATCTGTCTCTCTCTCCTGAAGACCTTGCGCCAATTCAGGTACAAAATGCTATTGCAAACAGAAACAAAAAAAAAACAAGACATGGACTTTGTCATTTGTTAGCTAACGTGGTCACATACTTTACTATGTTTGACATAGTTATTTTGCATTTTAAGTTCACTTATTCTCTTTCCTTTGAAATAACGTTCGGGGCACATTACATTACAGACCGGAAGGAAGGAATAGCTTTTGACATTCCTAAACTGAAAAGATAATCAGGCTGGAGATTATCTCCAGATAAGAAAAAATTTGTTAGTACAAACTGGGGTCTGGTTTAATCTCTTTTTGTGAACTCCAAACACCTTTTTTTTTTCTCCTTACAATTTACGCCCCTTCTGACGTCAGGCCTCATTTTAATGAATATGTTGTTGTTGTTAGTTGCGAAGTCGTGTCCGACCCATCGCGACCCCATGGACAATGTTCCTCCAGGCCTTCCTGTCCTCTACCATCTTCTGGAGTCCATTGAAGCTCACGCCTACTGCTTCAGTGACTCCATCCAGCCACCTCATTCTCTGTCGTCCCCTTCTTCTCTTGCCCTCAATCTTTCCCAGCATCAGGCTCTTCTCCAGGGAGTCCTTCCTTCTCATTAGGTGGCCAAAGTATTTGAGTTTCAACTTCAGGATCTGGCCTTCTAAAGAGCGGTCGGGGTTGATCTCCTCTAGGACTGACTGGTTGGATCGCCTTGCAGTCCAGGGGACTCGCAGGAGTCTTCTCCAGCACCAGAGTTCAAAGGCCTCCATTCTTTGGCGCTCAGCCTTTCTTATGGTCCAACTTTCACAGCCATACATTTAATGAACATGGGATGCAAATATGTAACGTGTTTGACTACATGTGACTGATTTCCTATACAAAGGGGAGGTTACTATTATCTTGCCCAATCAACTTTCCTGTCTTGTTTTCTTTGTTGTGTTAACTACAAACAGGAATGTAAGATTGGGCTTGCGGTTCTCTCTCTCCTTTTTCATAGAGAGATCCCATTTTATCAGGGTACCCTAATAAACTGCTTTTAAAGGATCTTCCGATTCGGTTGTTTATTGGGGAAGTAAACCGAGGCAGAACCGAGGGCTAGATTTGGCTATCCGGTGTGACCAAATACTCATTCTTAGAATTAGAAGAATTCAATTTTGTAGCCTTCTTGGACTTTTGAATTAGAATTCTTTGAAACAGAAAAGTCAGAATTTTGCACAAGAAGGAAAAACATCTACTCTTAAGATGGCTTCTAATAACTCCGGGAGGAGTTCCTTAACTCAAGAATATCAAATCATTTAAAAAAACCAGAATTGTTATTTATGTTTCTTAAAAAGCAACAAGAAACCATCGCCGCTCGTCAAGAAAACAATTTTTACTTCTTTGCGATCTAAATGGGCCTCCCGTTAAAAAAAACCCTTTGTCTTAGGTCTCCTTGTTAAAACAAAAGTGTTTCTCTCCATTTCTTTTAAAGGTGCCTGTCTTAACTTGAACGGATAATTACAAAAATTACCTTAGCAATTGCCTGCGTCCATTTTCGTTGAGAATGTGCGGTTTCCGCTCCAAAGAGAAATGCACGTTCTGACAGTAAGCAGATTTCAAAGGTAAACATCGCTCTGAAATTGCGGAGGAGAAGAGGAATCAAATCTATTTAGTATTAGCTTCACAAAAGGAAAACAATAAAGTGGTACATTTTATTGTTCTCAGACCTTTATTCCTCTTGTCCTGGAAACGAATCGCAAGAGTTCTTCCCCCCCTAAAGTGCTTTATTTGTGTCGGATTTGTTTGGAAGATAATGGGGAATCAATATGCATTTGGTAGTCTAATGAAGAGGAACAGAGGGGGGATAAACTGTACTAGGGAATGAGAGCTAAAATAATGGAACTAAACCAATAATTTGGGCGGGGAAAGAACAATAGTCAACATATTGCCTGATTAAACTGGGACTTTATTTTCAAAGTGGAAAAAGAAAAGGTTGAATCTTCTGAATTGCATTTAGCTATGCCTTTAGAACAGAAATGGAAAATACGGTATTTTCAGTCCATGCACGTGAAAATTCAAACACAAACACACACAAAACAGACCCGTCCTACTGCAGAAAGTCTCACTGGCCGATTTAAAGGTCACACACGCCTTTTTCAGGCACTTGGAAAAGGTGTTCTTGTGTACATAGAAGGGATATCGTGAAAATGCACCTAGAAAAACTAACTTCATCCTATCCTAGTCTTGCCGGTTTTATCCCTAACCTGATTATGTCAGCCAGATGTTTAGACTGGATTGGACATTTTTATTCATGGGTTGAAACCCTCCCGAGGACCTGGAGTAGGCAGAGGTTGTTTTGATGGGGTTAGAAGTATGGTCGTAGAGTGTAAGCTATTCTAAATAAAACTGCCTTTTGCAATTGACCGATGGTGATTTTAGTCAATGCCGATAGTGTTCAAGTGGTGCTCCAGAGGTTTTGGGATTGTACCCAAGGCGTCTATCACTACCTTTGCTTTCTTTTGCCACAGGAAGGAAGGAAGGAATCTAGCTATATGAATCAGGAAGAAAGGAAGGCAGGGAGGCAGGGAGGGAGGGAGGGAGGGAGGGAGGGAGGGAGGAAGGAAGGAAGGAAGGAAGGAAGGAAGGAAGGAAGGAAGGTAGGAAGGAAGGA
>NW_015390228.1:228772-237487 GCF_001527695.2 Protobothrops mucrosquamatus
ATCTATCTATCTATCTACCTACCTACCTACCTACCTATCTATCTATCTATCTATCTATCTATCTATCTACCTATCTCCATCCATCATCTATCTATCTATCTATCTATCTATCTACCTACCTACCTACCTACCTATCTCCATCCATCATCTATCTATCTATCTATCTATCTATCTATCTATCTATCTATCTATCTAGCCATCCATCCATCCATCCATCCATCGATCGATCGATCGATCGATCGATAGATAGATAGATAGATAGATAGATAGATAAGAGAGAGAGAGAGAGAACAGATAGATTTATCTGGCAGATTGTTATGATAAAAAAGGGATATATAATACAAACACTGTGTTTTCTCAATCATGTGAGCTGGTAAAATAATTATTGTACAATACTAGAAGATAGATGAGATACCGAGAGATTTAGTTGATTTTCACAAATATATTATTTTACTGATATATGGTTCAAAAAAAGGAACGCACAGTACACAATAAAAGCAAACAGCCAAGGCAGATTGTTTACTTTTAATACCTTCAGGTATTTTCACCACCAAATAGCCTCCAAAGAATAAGGTTTAAGCCTAGAACCTCTATTATGGAAACAGAAATCAAACAGAACTGTGCTACATTCCTGCTGCTTTAGGTGTTACAGTTTGTTAATATGGGGCCTTTGTCAATATTTGGTTTAGTTTTTTTTTTAGAAACACACACACACACACACACACACACAAGCCCAGGAAAAATACTTTCAAGGAATAAGGTCAAGACCAGGCAGGTTGTCCTGGTTATAACAAAATATCAGGGTGTTTCCTATCCTTTTGGCTTATCCAAATTTCTGTTCCCTTGACACACAGGTCAATTCAAGGTTGTTGATTAATTTAACTATGCATCTATTGCAATATGAAAAATAAGAAACTCTTTCTATAGCTACATAATGAGCCATGGCGGTGCAGTGGTTAGAATGCAGTATTGCAGGCTAACTCTGCCCACTGCCAGGAAGTTCGATCCTGACCGGCTCAAGGTTGACTCAGCCTTCCATCCTTCCGAGGTCAGTAAAATGAGGAGCCAGATTGTTAGGGGCAGTAGGCTGACTTGTAAACCACTTAGAGAGGGCTGTAAAGCACTGTGAAGTGGTATATAAGTCTACATGCTATTGCTATTCCTTCCTTCCCTCCTTCCCTTCCTTCCTTCCTTCCCTCCTTCCCTTTCCCTCCTTCCTTCCTCCTTCCTTCCTTCCCTCCCTCCCTTCCTTCACACCCTCCCTTTCCTCCACCTTTCCTCCCTCTCTCTTTTCCTTCCTTCCTTCCTTCCTTCCTTCCTTCCTTCCTTCCTTCCTTCCTTCCTTCCTTCCTTCCTTCCTTGTGGTTAGAATGCAGTATTGCAGGCTAACTCTGCCCACTGCCAGGAAGTTCAATCCTGACCAGCTCAAGGTTGACTCAGCCTTCCATCCTTCCAAGGTCGGTAAAATGAGGATTGTTGGGGGCAACAGGCTGACTCTGTAAACCGCTAAGAGAGGGCTGTGAAGCACTGTGAAGCAGTATACAACTCTAATTGCTATTGCTATTGCTACATACACAATAAATGGGGACTTTCATGCCATTTTCAGTGTGTTCTGCAGTCCCCATCCTTTTTAAAGGAGAAGGTAACTCAAGGAATTGAATATCTCAAACCCTTCGCAAATGTGCAAAACTGGCTGCTCGGTTATTTCATTTGGTGGGGTGTCGACATTTGGGGTGTCGAAAAAAGGGAGAGCTTCTCACTGTGAACTCTAATGAAACACTTTTTTATTTTATAGTGGCCAAAACATTTCCCATTCTGCTATTTCTTTAATCTAACCTAATTGGGCTGGAATTTTTTGGGACGGCGAGGGGATCATGACATTGAGGCGAAAATTTATTTTATATTCTTTTTTATCTTTTTTTCCCCTTACGCCTAAATAAATACATTGCATTTTTTTTTCTAAAAAGGACTAGGACAAGAGTCCATATATTCTCAGGAAAATGTATTTTTCCATGTTTTTATTTTAGAATCATTCATCCATTCATTCATTTAATATGCCGCCTCTGACCAACAAGGTGACATTAAGCGGCATATAAATTTAATAATAATAAAAATACAAGATGCACCTTTAATTTAATTCTAAGGCTATTTGCTCTCCGCTCCTTAAACCTATGCTTAGGTTGCCTATATACAATGTCCTCTGGCTGTTAGAAACGTGGAGAATTTCATGACTTAATCTGGGTGAGAAATGTTTTAAGATCCAATCTTCCGAATTTTTGGACTTGTGCTAGACTAAGCTTCAGAGAACTTCTCTCTACAGGAATATATGCTTTGGGCTATTCTATGAGTCGTATTTATGTGGTGGCTTCCTATTGGTTGATTGGCGTGTTGATGGCCGGCGATTGGTTGTTGTTTCCTTGTACTGCCAAGCCCTCAGTTCCTAAGGACCTGATAAGCTGGTGGTAAATGACTGACAAGGGGGCCGTTTCCCAGGCTCCCACCATTTCCCTGGCTGTTTTTGTACCTGCACAGCCGACAATCTTAGTAGCTGTGAAATTGAATGTAGACCCTTCTTCACTGCAATGTGAGGCTACCAATGAGTTTGAATCTCCTCATCGGACCGCCCACTTGCGTTCTTGCAATCTGGTGGTTAGCCTCCTAATGTTTTAAGAGATTGCAATGCTTAGTAATCAAACTACTGTTTGTTTTCTTTCTTCCGCGTGAACCGGTCACTTCAGAACTTTATTTCACTTGAAGGGGGAAATTATTTTCTCTCTGGTTTTTTTTTCACACTCATTCTCAAGCGCTGGAATACATACGTATTACTGATAAAGTTCTAAAATAAAACAGTAAAAAGGTCTAGCATCTTACCAAGATAGAATCAGGACACCTAAGCCATAGATAAGAAAGGAAGACCAACATACCTTCTTTAATTTTTCTCTCAATAAACAGCTTGGAAGGGTTGAAGGAAACCATGTATAAATTATCGTAAAGGAAGGACAGTAAGGGCGAATCGGGAGAGGAAATGGTGTTGGCGTGGCCATCGCAGTTGGAAAAATCTGTAAAGTAATGGAGAACTGTTAGTTGTGGAAGTAAAATTTCATGTCAACGCTGCTAACGTTGGATGTTCTTGCTTTGACAACATATGAAGATGCAGCCTTTGTATTTCTTATGCTTCACTCTTAGAATTAGACGATGCTGGGGGAGGAGGCGGAATGTGGTGGGAGTTAGTTAGACATAACAATATTGTACTAGTGTGAAATAAGAGATGGTAAGAATTGGTGGTAGCAGAACAGGAGGGAAAGCCTGCATTTCAAGCTAATTGGAGAATGTGATTTATGACTGTAAATGGAGGAAGGAATTGTGCTTTGATACTATGTGCTCAGGGGAGGGAATTGTGCTTTGATACTATGTGCTCAGGGGAGGGGAATCCAGCTTTTGGCTTCAACTATGTTAGTGCCGAAGCTATGCTACTCCAATAAAGATTCTTTAAGGTAAACAATGCCTCGAAGTTCTTTGAAGAGTTTCATCTGTCGGAACCATGACATTTCAAACTATTGAGATTACTTTCTCTGAAGAGCAGAAGCTAGAATATCTAGGTTGATGCACAGTCAGATCTACTTAGCATTTGGTTTCAGTACTCAGGAAATAGAACACAAAACATAGAATAATCGAGTTGGAAGGGACCTGGTACAAAATATGGTGGCCCTCATGTGTCACATTTCCATGTGCGTCACCTCTCTTACAGGAGCTACATTGGCTGCTGACTTGCTTCTAGATCCAATTCAAGATGCTGGCTATCACCTTTAAAGCCCTCCATGGCCTGGGCTCAAGTTATCCGAAGGACTGTTTTTTCCCCAGTCATATATACCTGGCCCACAAGAGTGGGGAGACAGGAGATATTATGGATCTCCTCTCTTAGGGAGGTCCATCTAGAAGAAGGACCTTCTCCATGGTGGCTCCCTCCCCGTGGAAAATCATCCCTATGGAGATAAGATTGGCTTCCACCTTGACACTCTTTGAAAAGGCCCTGAAGACCTGATTCTGCCAATGGGCCTAGTGATCAAGTGTCTATGGAGATTCTCAGTCATCCAGGTCATGGTTGTCCCAAAGATGCTTTTTTTCATGAGGCAGCTGGACTTCCTTGTTTTTCTTTGAAGACATTTCGCTTCTTATCCAAGAAGCTTCTTCAGCTCAGGATTTGGAGTATAAATCCTTCCGTTCTCCACCATCCAATCAGAGCTGAAGAAGCTACTTGGATGAGAAGTGAAACGTCTTCAAAGAAGAACAAGAAAGTCCAGTTGCCTCTTGAAAAAGGGCAGCCCATTGAGTGGTTGATCTGATTGCTTTCACTAGGGGAATGGGGGCATATTGGATTTTGTATTGAGGTTTGTTTTTGTAGGAAAATCCAGATTCACTGTGGCCGGGGTTCTCCTATAAA
Organism: Protobothrops mucrosquamatus; assembly: GCF_001527695.2. NCBI lineage: Eukaryota > Metazoa > Chordata > Lepidosauria > Squamata > Viperidae > Protobothrops > Protobothrops mucrosquamatus. Next base: position 233,214 of record NW_015390228.1, read on the forward strand.
TTTTCTTAATACAGAATTAATAAATGCTTGCTCCCTTATTTGTGGGCCTCTGCTAACCTGAAATCGGTGTTCACTGAATTATACACAAACACAGCCTCTATTCAAACTATAGAAGGTCCACACTACCTGGAAACCATACCTGAAAACTTATTGTGGTGGAGGAATTCCATTTGCAATCGCTGCCCAGATTTTTTGGCTAACAAATATGGGGTGCTGAACACGGGGTCTCCAGTTGCGCACATCACGTCTGCTCCACTAAACAACAACATCATGGTCTCTAATACATCCAGCTTAATAACTGCAGCACAGAGCGCCTGATCATAAAAATGAAAAATACGGGTCAACATCCAGCTCGGATATCCAAATTAAAGTCCAGGTTCATTCCGTTTCCGGAAAATCTTACTTTTTATTGAATACATGGCATGGAAATGTCGAAGCAAAACTCACTCTGAGCTTCCCAGACACCAGTTCGTAGAATTAAACAATAATTTCTCCAGCCAAACCCCCACCCTCTCATGGAGTCCACGTAAACAATTTCACTTTGTTATGGGAACCGTCTGCTTCCTCTCCACACCTGCTGCAGTGTCCTTCGAAAGGGGTCAGGCTTTCACAATCTTCAGCGGAATCATGGAGGTTTCATTTCTCTCCTTCTAGCCCATTCTAAAGCAACACCTCCCATCCACCCCCTTTACTCTAATGGTAAGACATGTAGCTGCCAAAGTTTCATTCTTGACAGTATGAGCTATACGCAGAACTCAAAGTAGAATAGATTGATGTTTCTTAATTGAATGGGGGACAGCTCGCAAAGACAAGAGTGAGCATACAAAAAAGAGTTCTAGTCACCAAGGTGCTCTCAATTGCCTAACCCCAGACCTCTGTGTGCATAAGATGTGTAGTTCTGGACAATGGTTCAGATTTTACAGGGTCCTTGATCAAGCAAAGAAGGTTGTCGAGAGGGATAAGTTGGATTTTGGCTTCCCAATATGATTGCATCTGTCCCCTGGCATTGTTGTTTGTGTCAGGATAATAATTTAATAGCTAAACAGCTTATGTAAAGCTGTAATGTAATGTGGATGATGCAATGATAGGATGATGCAATGATAGGAATGACTCAGCAGGGTCTGTGTCTCCCCGTTTAAGAGTAAGCAGGGACTGTATCCCTTTAAGAGTCTGAGTATAAAAGGGAAGTTTTTTGCTCTCTCTCATCTGTTTGACTACTGTAACTGCTGTGTATTAGTGTTTGCTGTTTCACCACGTGTATGTATTTTATTTCTAGTGTATATTTGTAGATATAGTGTAATATAAACCACATTTAATTACAAACCACTGTGTACTGTATTTACTCCTAGGTAACCTCAGCACAATAAGACTGTGCATGCTCTGACAGTTTGTCATATGAAGAAGATACAGGTGGTCCCCGTCTTATGACCATAATCAAACCCAGAACTTATGACCCCAAATTATTCCCATCCTCAGCATTACCTTATTTAACTCCTCCTTGGTTTTAGACAGCAGCGTAACTTTTCGGAATTTTCCTTCTTTATATTTTTGGGTAATAAAAGTTAGCCTCCTGTCAGCCGGGGCATCTACTTGTAACTTTTCATCCGGTTGAAGATTTCCTTCCCAAAAGCTGTTGGCTCTTTCATTGCCTATCACAATAAAAAGCTGGAAAAGAATGGGGAACTCATCAAACTTGCAGATGACACCAAGCTGGAATAGCCAACACTCCAGAAGATAGGCTTAAGATACAGAAGGATCTTGACAGACTTGAACATTGGGTGCTATCTAACAAAATGAAATTCAGTGGTGAAAAAAGTAAGGTTCTACATTTAGGCAAGAAAAAACAAATGCACAGGTATACTTTAGGAGGTACATTGCTCAATAGTAGCAACTGTGAGAAGGATCTGGGAGTCCTAGCGGACAATCACTTAAATAGGAGCCAGCTGCAGCTGCCAAAAAAGCCAACACAGTGCTAGGCTGCATTAACAGAGGGATAGAATCAAGATCACGTGAAGTGTTAATACCACTTTACAATGCCTTGGTAAGGCCACACTTGGAATACAGCATCCAGTAGACAACGGATGGAAACTAACCAAGGAGAGAAGCAACCTAGAACTAAGGAGAAACTTCCTGACAGTGAGAACAATTAATCAGTGGAACAACCTACCTCCAGAAGCGGTGAATGCTCCAACACTGGAAGTCTTTAAGAAGAGACTGGACAGCCATTTGTCTGAAATGGTATAGGGATTCCTGCCTGAGCAGGGGGTTGGACTAGATGACCTCTGAGATCCCTTCTAACATTATATTATTATTATTATTATTATTATTATTATTATTATTATTATTATTATTATTATTATTATTATTATTATTATTATTATTGAAAAGCAGTTAATCAGAGGCAAAACTGAAATTAAAGGAGCTTGGAAAGGAGCCCCCTTTTTATTTTTTGAATAGATTTTTATTTTACTCAGAAAATTGAAGCAAAATACAAGGAGCCCTCAACTTACGCCCGCAACTGACCCCAACATTTCTGTTGCTAAGTGGAACATTTGTTAAACGAGCTTTGCCTCATTGTATAACTTTTCCTGCCACAGAGTGCTTTTGGTAAATTAGCACTCCTGTTGACTGACAAGAGGCCTGTTTCCCAGGCTTCAATCACTTCCCTTGCTGTTTTTGTGCCTGCTCGTCCAACAATCTTAGTAGCTGCAAAAATGAATGTATGCCTTGTTCACTGCAGTATGAAGATACCAATGAGTTCAGGTCTCCTTGCCTGACTGCTCCCCTGATTGCAGCACAAGGAAACAACAGCCAACAACTTAATAGCCAGCCACCAACACCTAAAAAGCCACATACAACAGGCACCATGTAAATACCACACACACAGAATAGCCCAAAACACACATTCGGGTAGAGAGAAGTTCCCTCAGAACTGGGTTCCAGTACAAGTCCAAAAGCTTTGAAGATTAAATGCTGTGGTCCCAATAACCGACTCAGATTGGATCCTGCAGGAATCATCTTTTTTCCAGCTGGGAGTGGTGGATTCTATTACACTCCGAGCTGTAACTGCATCCTTTCAGGATTTAAGATTGGATCAAACCTCTTCTTTTGAATCACTTTGAAATTTTTTACTTTTCTTATTACTCATTTAATAACAGTAAGAATTGAATTTGCTTAATGTGGAAAAATGCTTATCACCGGAAGAAGAGAGAGAGGTATCGGATGGTGTAATATTGGACTTAGTTTGAAGAAGCTTATATGTGCCACGGAATTACTAATGGACCCATTCAACACGTTGTCTATTAAGCGCTTGTTTGTAAGAACAGAAAATTAATAAAATATTTATAAAAGACTGAAAAATCTTCAGACCCACAAGTCTGGGTGCTGGTTGGGTGGAAATTCTCTTCAATCCGTTTCAAAAGAAAGGCAATCCCACATTTCCTGCTTTATAAGATCTTCCTTCCTTCTTTCTTTCTTTCTTTCTTTCTTTCTTCTTTTGTAATTTCTTGCAATATGCAGCAAAGAGGTGATTTCAGAGTTGTTTCTGCAAAGCTTTAAAAAATGCTAAGAGTTCTTGAAATTGACCTAAAGAGAAGCTTTGAAGTTAATTAGAAAGAACCTCTTGTGTGGGGAAAAAAAAAATCTGCCTTGTTTACACATCAATTGTAAAACGAGACTTTGAAGGTTGATTACTAGAGTACAAGATGGCTACTTTAAAGGAAAGGTTTGATTTGTGAAGTGGTCGAACTTTTACGTTCTTTATTGGAACCAAAAAGTTACTACTGAAGATGAACAGAGACCTCTGGAGAAAATTGAGATGGATTCTAAATGTAGATTTTCAAATTACAATTTAAAAGAACAAGATGGAACTGTCGGATTTACAGATACAATTGGACGATCATTTAAAAATGGAAAATGATGTGCAGATAATGTATCACAACAACAATGTGGACTACCCTTTTAGGTTGAGATATAAGTGATTTGCTGGAGATACTTTGTAGAAATTACAAGTGGATTCAAATGGTGATAAGAATTTTAAAAGATGAGACAGAGATATTAGACAAAAAAAGGACTTAGAATTTTATTTATGAGACTTAAGAATGCTTGGCAGGAAGAAAAAAAATATAAAACTGATCTAATTATGGTTAACAATTTCTTATTTCTGCTGATTCTTACTGCTTATTTGGACTTTTTCCTTTGGAAAATGTGTAATCTCTGCAATCTTTCTAGAGTCTTTATACCATGGTAACCAAAACTGGATGCAATATTCCAAG
>NW_015390228.1:238819-243804 GCF_001527695.2 Protobothrops mucrosquamatus
CCAAAATCTTGCCAAGGAAACTGTCCAGGAAATCACCAGAAGTCAAGACTGATTTGAAAGCAATAAATAAATAAAATCTGGAACAGTTTCACGAAGAGTGTGACATCAGAAGAACCAATGACTTTTCATTCAACGGGTTTGTCTATGGAGATTCTCACTCGTCCAGATTATAGTTGGCCCAAAGGTGTTTTTCCAAAAGCAACTCTTTTCCTTGAAGAGGTTTTTGCTTCTCATCCAAGGAGCTTCTTTAGTTGTGACTGAAGAAGTGTCAAGAACAAAATTTTGGTAGTTATGTGCCTCTATGTTTCAACTTGCCATTAGATTAAGGAGGGAGGGAGGTGTTGCTTTAAAATTGGTTAAGATGGAGAAACAAAACCTCTACGAATTCACTGACGAACACAAGAGCCTGAAACCTTTTCAAGGACACTGCAGCAGGTGTGGAGAGAAAGCAGACGGTTCCCAGAACAAAATGAAATTGTTTACATGAACTATGTGAGAGAGTGGGGGGGTTGGCTGGGGAAATTATTGTTTAATTCTATGAACTGGTATCTGGGGACTTCAGAGTTAGTTTTGCTTCAGCATTTCCATGCTGTGTATTCAATAAACAGTAAGATTTTTGGAAGCGGAATGAACCTGGAGTTTTATTGGGATTCTCGAGTTGAATGTGACAAGAAGCTTTTTGGATGAGAAGCGAAACGTCTTCAAGGAAAGGCAAAAGTCCATTTGCCTTTTGAAAAAGCACCTTTGGGGACATCCCCACTCAAAACCAGTCTGATTTTTATTAATTTATGTATTATTGATGATGATGTGCTTTCAAATCAGCAACGACTTTCGGCAACCGGCTGCACTAAACTTGACTTTGCCTTATGAAAAAATCCGGATGTAGGGAAAAAAACCCCATTCCTCCTAACCCAGGGGTAGGCAACCTTGGCTCATTTATGACTCGTGGACTTCAACTCCCAGAATTCCTCAGCCAGCCACACTGAGGGGAAAGGGAGAGGTTTCCAAGCTGAGCCATGCTGGCTCAGGAATTCTGGGAGTTGAAGTCCACGAGTCATAAAAGAGCCAAGGTTGCCTACTCCTGTCCTAACCGGTTTCCTTTTCATTTATAGTATTTTCAGCACAAGTTTGTCCTTTAAACTTACAACCACAACCGAGCCCAAGTTTCCATTGTTAAGGAAGCAGTTGTTAAATGAATTTTGGCCTATTTTATGACCTTTTAAGATAAGAGAAGATAACCTTCATTGCCATTTTCTTACTGTGGGCGCAACGACATACATCAAAAATGAAATTTAGTTGCCCGCTCTCAAAGTATTTATTTCAGGTGAACTCCAAAAATCCCGCCCTATAGTTTTAAAAGCAAACATTCAATGGTCTTACCTAAAGCTCCGGTAAGGTGTAATTATTTCGAAAGATTGTTTTGCGGCCCGATCAATCTGCCTCACATTAGCCACATTCATAGGTATGACGGTAATGCCATAGCCAGATTTAAAATCCTGAAGGAGAGAAGGAAAGCACATTAGAATCCTGTTTAAATAAATAAATAAATCAGGTGAAATTTTGTTATTTTGAAACCAGAATTGGCTAGGGTAGGTCTCTGCAGAACAGAGAGCCATGTTAAGGTTCCTTTATTGCTTGTGTTGACCGCTTGGCCCAACCGTTCTATGAATTATAATTTTAATGTCCTATCCAGCAGATTTCACGCAATGCAATTCCCTAGATTTTTCTATGAGTTTGACATCAGAGTTTGTTTGTGTGTGTGTGTTATAATAATGATAATGATGATGATGATGATAATGATAATGATAATGATAATGATAATGATAATGATAATGATAATGATAATGATAATGATAATAATAATAATAATAATAATAATAATAATAATAATAATAAGAAGAAGAAGAAGAAGAAGAAGAAGAAGAAGAAGAAGAAGAAGAAGAAGAAGAAGAAGAAGAAGAAGAAGAAGAAGAAGAAGAAGAAGAAGAAGATGATGATGATGATGATGATGTTGGAAGGGACCTTGGAGGTCATCTAGTCCAACCCCCTGCTCAGGCTGGAAACCCTATATCATTTCGGACAAATGGCTGTCCAGTCTCTTCTTAAAAACTTCCAGTGTTGGAGCATTCACAGCTTCTGGAGGCAGGTTGTTCCACTGGTTAATTGTTCTAACTGTCAGGAAGTTTCTCCTTAGTTCCAGGTTGCTTCTCTCCTTGATTAGTTTCCATCCGTTGCTTCTTCTCCTGCCCTCAGGTGCTTTGGAGGATAGCTTGACTCCCTCTTCTTCATGGCAACCCTTTAAATATTGAAACACTGCTATTGTGTGTGTGTGTTTCTGTGTGTGTGTGTGTGTGTGTGTATGATTTCAAAAGTGAAACTCAAGAAATATGTGAGAAGCAAGAGCCATGGTGGCGCACTGGTTAGAACGCAGTATTGCAGGTTAACTCTGCCCATCGCCAGGAGTTCGATCTTGACTGGCTCTAGGTTGACTCAACCTTCCATCTTTCCGAGGTCAGTAAAACGAGGACCCAGATTGTTGGGGAGCAAAATGCTGATTCTGTAAACCGCGTAGAGAGGGCTGTAAAGCACTGTGAAGTGGTATATAAGTCTAAGTGCTGTCTTCCTTCCTTCCTTCCTTCCGAACTCAAAGGGGTCACTTGTGGCTACGTAGGGATTCTAGGCTGGTCCCTCTTTTAACACCGCCCTCAGTTTTTGCCATTCTTCCTGTTACATGTTCTGAACTTGTAATCTTTTTCAACAAAGTTCCTCCTCCTTGTTGGACACTGAGAAAACTTAACATTCCCCAAACCAGGAAGAGAACACAGCCTTTTAAATGATAAACAGCAGTGATGTCTTCAGATTCAGCTCAGTGGGTTACCGTTGTCTTCTTCCAGGGTGTATTTTCAATTCCTCAGTCTAGCCGACACCATTAGAACTTCCTTTTGGTTTTCTGTTCACGGAGTAAGGGTACCTGATTTTGTTTACTTTCTGAGTGCAGACAAAAATCGACGGAGTCTTCTACTTCCTGAGTCGTCCAAATACTAGTTTTAAAATTCAAACAGTCCTTATTATAGACTGCACAGATACACAGAGATACACACTTATTTTTTCACCACTTCTAGACTTTGGTCTGCAGTGACACTCTGTGGCAGCAGCCAAGATCTATCACAGGAATAAGGTTAAAAAAATCTGCTGTTGTTGTTTTTTTTAGTATAGCTCACATATAGAAATATTACTCTCCTTAAACTCTTAATTGTGTATCCGGCAGTATGATTTCAGGTGAATGTAATGTCCAGGCTGATAGAGATATTTTCTGTCCAAGCCATAATAAGATCTATGATGGACAGGGTTGAAAATACTTACATTGCCACGTAGCAAGCTGTAATTAACTTTATTTCAAGAGAACATTTGTGCATTTACCAGGAAATTTAAAATGACGTGCTTGAGGTTGTTTTTTTCCTCCCATTGCTTCCAGAACATTTGTTTCGTACGTACTCTGCCATTTCTAATGATTTGTGGGCTACACGTCACATTGAGGTTGGCAACAAAAGTGATCAATGAAAGCTATCTTCTCTCTTCTTCTCCACAGCACAATGCTATGTGTCCACCCGATGGGAAGTCCAGGAAGTCGTCTATTACAAAAAATCCAAAAATCGGTGGCCTTTCTTTAATACCAATTCAGCACAACCCAAGGATCCCAAAAGCTAAAGCCAGCTCAGCTGAGGTAAATATTTCCAGTAAATATTTCCAGAGGTAAATATTTGTGTCGCTGACGTTCCAACGATGTAAAAAAGATGTTGAGACTCTAGAAAGAGTACAGAGAAGAGCAACAAAGATGATCAGGGGACTGGGGGGCTAAAACATATGAGGAACGGTTGCTGGAATTGGGTATGTCTAGTTTAACGAAGAGAAGGACGAGGGGGGACATGATAGCAGTGTTCCAATATCTCAGGGGCTACCCCAAAGAAGAGGGAGTCAAGCTATTCTCCAAAGTGCCTGAAGGCAGGACAAGAAGCAACGGATGGAAACTAATCAAGGAGAGAAGCAACCAGGAACTAAGGAGAAACTTCCTGACAGTTAGAACAATTAACCAGTGGAACAACCTGCCTCCAGAAGCGGTGAATGATCCAACACTGGAAGTTTTTAAGAAGAGACTGGACAGCTATTTGTCCGAAATGGTATAGGGTTTCCTGCCTGAGCAGGGGGTTGGACTAGATGACCTCCAAGGTCCCTTCCAACTTTATCATTATTATTATTATTATTAGATGAATAAGCAGGAGGCAACTCTACAGAACAAGAGACAGACCTACAAGGATGCAGAAATTAAACCATTTTGGGAACATCCCAAATAATTTCTCATTAATAAAGAGGCAGAAGACTTTACGGTGGACAAACTAGGTAGCCCACAGCAAGGGGGGGGGAAATAACAGTTTGGCCACAATCAATCTATTTATTTATTTTTTTATTTGCACAAGGAGAGTGTTTTTCTGCTTTGCTAGGCTCTGCTTTGCTTTCCGAGCGCGGCTGAACGCCGTAATAATTAAGCAGGGCTTATTCAGACTTTCACACTCTGCTAGCTAATGGACTCCAGCAATTGTGATCGTATTATGTCCCCCCCCCCGGGCTCAGCTCATTTATATTCAGATGTCTGAAGAGTCAATATCAATGGCTGGCATTTGCTTAACAGCCAGCAATAAAGGGAAAGATAATAGAATCACAAGCCCATGAAAGCAATCGTTCCATCCAGACTTGCCCTTCTGACAAGCCCCAACACAATAGTTACACTAGGCGTTTAACCTTGGTTATTTACAACAACCGCTGTTACTATCAATGGAGGAGAGTATGTGTAGCTCAGGGCTGAAATGGGGGGTCCTTGGTGCTCTCTGAGCTTGCTTGTTTTCTTGCAGACGTTTCATGACCCTAACTAGGTAACATCATCAGTGCTAGAAGGGAGGAGGGTTTGCAGGGAGGAGGAGGAGGAGGAA
>NW_015390228.1:244166-252429 GCF_001527695.2 Protobothrops mucrosquamatus
GGGAGGAGGAGGAGGAGGAGGAGGAGGAGGAGGAGGAGGAGGATGACTGTGGGGTCCTAAGCTTGCTTGTTTTCTTGCAGACGTTTCATTACCCTAACTAGGTAACCTCATCAGTGCTAGTAAGGAGTGTGGTTTGCTGTCAGTTTACATTCTGCTGTCTTGCTTGCTGACAATCAACAATCAAATAAGCAATACCCCAATCAAGAAACTGCCAAAGAGCCATTAGTTAACAACCCAACCAAAGAATCCCTAAGATCGCCCCCACCCACACAGATGCACCCCCATTTTATGATCTTTCTTGCCACAGTGCTTAAGAGAATGACTGCAGCTGTTAAGCGAGCAACACAGTTGTTAAGTGAATCGGGCTTCCCCGTTGACTTTGCTCGTCAAAAGGTCGCAAAAGACCTGCTAGCTAGCCTGGGACACTGCAGCCGTCATAAACACGGTAGGAGCCAATTGCCAAGCGTCCAAATTTGGATTGCATGACCACGGGCATGCTGCAACGGTTGTTAAGTGTGAAAAACAATCAAAAGTCACTTTTTTTCAGTGGTGTAAACTTTGAAAGGTCACTAAATGAATTGTTGTGAGTAGTTGTAACATGGTTGTCTGATCATATAGCCATTTCTTTATCACATGTCCTCCCCTAGCTCTTTCATAAGAGGAGGAACAAATTAATGGTCAACATGGCTACCTCCAAAAAGACATCAGGCATTTTGTGTTTTCCCCCTGCAAAGGTATATAGCAATAGCACTTAGACTTCTATACCGCTTCACGGTGCTTTACAGCCCTCTCTAAGAAGTTTACAGAATCAGCCTGTTGCCCCCCAACAATCTGGGTCCTTATTTTACCCACCTCAGAAGGATGGAAGGCTGAGTCAACTTTGAGCCGGTCAGGATCGAACTGTTCTATCCCAGCCTACTTCACAAAGACAACCCCTCTTTTAACAGTAGACTGGAAAATAAACCCTTTTTATTTGAGTTACAGACCTGATAATTGTCCCAGAAAACAAAAGCAACCGAACACTTTTCCAATGGAGACCTTGTCCAAAAGCAAAACGGAGCACGAGTCAAACAGGAAATAACTCACAGGCAAAATAAACAGACCATGATCTCTTGAGACTGAAGTTCTTTCCAAATGGTTGCCTCCAGCAACCAGCCCTGCTCACACATTCCCTTTTTGTTACGCAGCCCCCAAGTGGCTTCTCACTGCTTTCTCCTCCTCCCCTGGAGTTGCCCCATTACCTCCCTCTGTCCTACTCATGTGATCTGTCTACCATTACGAGCGTCTCTGAGGTCTTCCAGCTGTGCTTCCTCTGAGTCTGACTCAGCTTCCCAGCACAGCTGGCTCTCAGCTTAATCACGAGTGGAAGGACCAGCCTCTTCATTAGTTTGTAAGTCCTGCAGCTCATCAGAGCCTCCCTCCGACTCTGATGGCTCTCCATGCCCGTCCTCCTCCTCCTCCTCCAATTCCCCAGATTCAACTACCGGGATCACAGGCTGGCACGGAATCACAACATGAACTGCTGAACTGCTGGCAGCCGGCAGTAGTAGCCTGCAGTTCTGCACTCTAACCCAGGGGTCCCCAAACCCCGGTCCATGGACCAGTACCGGGCTGCAGCATGCCAGCAACCGGTCCACACAAACAAGCAAAGCCCCATCCGCGGGATGCAGGCAGACCACAAAACCACACACCCTCCAGTCCGCAGAAAAACCTCTCTCCACGGAACCAATCCCTGGTGCCCAAAAGGTTGGGGACCTCTGCTCTAACCACTGTGCTTCGAACTGGGTTCAACTCCCGGTGACTTCATGAACACAACTATGTGGAGCTTTCTGGCTGGAAGGAATCTTCTTCTGAGACACCTTTCAACTTCTCAGTGGCAATCTCCACCTTGGATATCCAAATGAAGTCCAAGATTACTTTCGTTGCTGCAAAACGTACTGGTTTATTGAATATACGGCTTGACATGGGTGAAGGAGTGTGCATTCAGCTGATTCTCTGAACTCAGCAAAATTTAGCTACCGGTTCTGCCGAACTGGTGCGAACCAGCTGAATCCCACCACTGAGTCCAGGTGACAGCAGTTGGCTTCCTGTGTGATGTTTTTCTAAGTTCTAACCAGGCCCGGTTAGAACTTCCTTCCTTCAACTTCTTGAGATCATGCAAGGTCAACTAATCAACTAGGTTGAACATGAAAAGAGCTACCTAAATTGGCGAACGTCTCTTCCGCACTTGATGAAGACATGTCCGGCGTGGATCCGTCCACTCTACGGTCCCCGGTTCATCAGCAGCAGCCTTGTTCTCAGCTCTTAACAAAATGAATGTATTTGTCTCACTGCCATGTGCGTCATCAAAGTAGCTCCTTCAGGCCTTATTAAGTTTATGCCTCTCCATCAAAAATCTTTCTTCTCTGAATCATCCCATTTTTTGAAAAATTGCAGGCAATTAGGTCTGAATTCACCTGAATAGGACTTCCAATTCCCTGTAATTGATTAAGCTTTGTCATTTCTCTTCTACTAGCCATTGCTCTTCCCGCTGTGTGCCTCAATTGCATGCAGCGGGCCTATCTTGAAGATGCCATCAATGTTGCTGGCTTCTCTAGATCATCAAGTGCAGAATGCCATGCCATGTCCTTTTCTTTTTGTCCCTTCCTTCCTTCCTTCTTTCCTTCCTTCTTTCCTTCCTTCCTTCCTTCTTTCCTTCCTTCCTTCCTTCTTTCCTTCTTTCCTTCTTTCCTTCCTTCCTTCCTTCTTTCCTTCTTTCCTTCCTTCTTTCCTTCCTTCCTTCCTTCCACTTATATAGCTAGATTCATTTCTTTCTGATTCCTTCCTTCCTGATTCCTTCCTTCCTTCCCTCCTTCTTTCCTTCCTTCCTTCTTTTCATATAACTAGACTCCTTCCTTCCTGATTCCTTCTTTCCTTCCTCCCTCCCTCCCTTCCTTTCATATAGCTAGAGTCCTTCCTTCCTTCGTTCCTTCCTTCCTTCCTTTTCTTCCGTTCTTCCTTCCTTCCTTTTATATAGCTAGATTCATTTCTTTCTGATTCCTTCATTCCTTGCTTCCTTGCTTCCTTCCATATAGTTAGATTCATTTCTGATTCCTTCCTTCCTTCCCTCCTTCTTTCCTTCCTTCCTTCTTTTCATATAACTAAATTCCTTCTTTCCTGATTCCTTCCTTCCTCCCTCCCTCCCTCCCTTCCTTTCATATAGCTAAATTCCTTCCTTCCTTTTTCCTTCCTTCCTTCCATCCTTCCTTCCTTCCTTCCTTCCTTCCTTTTATAAGGCAGTCCAACTTGCAATTTTTGGGTGGCAAATACCAACCAGCACAAAAAAAGAACCAAGGAACACAAAAACACAACACCGTTCAACACACCTGAGGTCAAACTGCAAGGCTACGCTATATATATAGACAAATCATGAAAGAAAACTCTTGTGTGTGGTTTTTTTTATCACATCCCTTTGATCTAAGGTGGAGAAGACCTGCCCATCCATATTAACCATTTTGAAAACTAACCTTTGTACCAATCCGAGATATATATTGTGGTGTCTGTGGGTGGGTGGATGTACTTATATATTGTATGTACTGTACATTGATGCGTGTACCTAAGTATGTTTGTACACACACACACACACACACACACACACATACAAATAGGCCATCCGTTCCATCTGCCTAGGATATGTTCCCAAGCACTTGTCTTACCACTCTATTGCTATAAGCATTTCCTCAAAACCACTGGCTGAACGAACCGTATTTCAACATTCTGCTACCCCAGCGTCATTTTTTGTAAATACACGATCAGTCCATTTTTCCCGGTACCCCTAACAATCACTTCAAATTCTGTGGCCATCAGGAAAAAAATACAATTGCAGAGGTTCACCTGGTTGTTCTTGCAAATCCACACGCTGTTCCCTTGCAGCAGAGTAAAGATTTTGGCTTTATAGCCTTTCAATTCTAGATAGCCGCTTTTCTCGGGAGGAACGGCTGTCCGCGCTCGAGAAATTGCCGGGAGGGCGCGCAGAGCAGTGAAGATGGCGGTTACCCAGTTGTTTCGTTCTTCTAAAAATAAACACACAAAAAAGTCACCCTGCTAGGCACCCAGGCAGACCGCCACCCACCCACCCACCCATACACCATGTCATGGTTCCGACAGATGAAACTCTTCAAAGAACTTTGAGGCCTTAAAGAATCCTTATTTGAGTAACATAGCATCAGCGTGTACATAGCCAAAGCCAAAATCTGAATTCCCCTCCCCTGAGCACATAGTACTAAAGCACAATTCCCTCCTCCAATTAACTGTCATAAATCACATTCTCCAATTAGTTTGAAATGCAGGCTTTCCCGCTAGTTCTCCAACCCGCCATTTCTTATCATCTCTTATTTCAAAAAACCTTGGTTCACACACTAGTTACAATATTGTTATGTCTAACTAAACTCCCACGCACAGTCCTCCTCCTCCCTGCCAGTATCATCTAATTCTAACTCTAATTCTAAGAGTAAAACATAAGAAGGAAAATGGCTGCATCTCCATATGTTGTCAAAGCAAAAACATCCGATGTTAGCAGTGTTGACACACACCCTTATTTAACTACAGGTAACAGTTTTCACAGCTGTCCTTCTATTTCTATACTTCACGGCTTCCCGTCAGACATGCAGGGGCCGTGTTCATAATACAGGCAAGTCCTCGGCTTACGCCCACAATGGAGCCCAACTTTTCTGTTCCTAAGCGAGACATTTGTGAAGTGGGTTTTCTCCCAACATTTTATGACCTTTCTTTTGAATCGCTGCAGTTGTGAAGTCGTTAAGTGAATCTGTCTTTCCCCCATTGGCCTTGCTCCTCAGAAGGTTGCAAAAGGGGATCACGGGACCCCAGGACACGGCAACCGGCGTAAATATGAACCCGTGGCCAAGCGTCCGAATTTTGATCGTGTGACCACAAGGATGCTGCAATGGTCATCAGTCACTTTTTTCAGTGCCGTTGTAACTTCAAAGAGTCACTAAACAAAATGTTGTAAGTTGAGGACTAATCAATCAATCAGAATAAAGCTGGAAGGTACCTTGGAGGTCTTCTAGTCCAACCCCCTGCTCAAGCAGGAGATCCTATATCCTTTCAGACAAGTGGCTGTCCAGTCTCTTCTTAAAAACTTCCAGTGTTGGAGCATCCCACAACTTCTGGAGGCAGGTTGTTCCACTGGTTAATTGTTCTGTCAGGAAGTTTCTCCTTAGTTCCAGGTTGCTTCTCTCCTTGATTAGTTTCCACCCGTTGCTTCTTGTCCTGCCTTCAGGCGCTTTGGAGAATAGCTTGACTCCCTCTTCTTTGGGGCAACCCCTGAGAGATTGGAAGACTGCTATCAGGTTACCCCTGGTCCTTCTTTTCTCTAGACATCTGCTTTCATAAATTGACAGATCCCATCTAAAAAATAAATTACGGTATTCCTCGACTTACAACCATTCATTTAGTGACCGAAGTTACAACGGTCCTGAAAAAAGAGACTTATGACCGTTTTCACACTTACGACCATTGCAGCATTCGCCCGTGGTCACGTGATTGAAATTCAGATGCTTGACTCACATTTACGACGGTCATGGTGTCCCGCAGAGTCACATGATCCCTTTTGCGACCTTCTGGCAAGCAAAGTCAATGGGGAAGCCGGATTCACTTAACGACCAAGTTACTAACTTAACAAGTGCAGCGATTCACTTAGCAACTGTGGAAAGAAAGGTCGTAAAACGGGGCAAAATTCACTTAAGAAATGTCTTTGCTTAGCAATGGAAGTTTCTGGCTAAAACGAGGTCGTAATTCGAGCGTTGCCCGTATTGCGGGGGGGAGGAATAACGTAGCCTTCCTTTCTGATAAAGGCGGCGAGTGGATCTGTGTGTTTGTGCAAAAGCAGCCTGGAATCCCAAATCAGGTTTTTTTGATCCTTACATTCAAGCTAGCAACTTCTCGTTACTCTTTGTCGGCTTCACACCGAAGGCAGCTTCACAGCAGATGGCCAATACCACAGCTTTAAGTGGTGCTAATATGTGCTAAAGAAGGGCCACTTAATCCTGTGACATGAAAGTCCTTGAAAACGCAGTTATTTTGGTCTCGATACGTGATTTTATCCTATAAGGTACACAAGCTCCTCGAATATCTCAGATTTTTTTCTGGGCGATGATATCCACCGATCAGGATCGAATTTAGTGCGGAATAGAACATAGGCCAGTGGTGGCGAACCTATGGCACGCATGCCAGAGGTGGCACTTGGAGCTGTCTATGTGGGCACACATGCCGTTGCCCCAGCCTCGCCTCCCCCCACGACCCCCTCCTCACCAGCAGCCCCCCTGGAGGAGAGTCGCCCCCGAGCGTGGCCCACGCGAAGCAGCACAGCCAAGGACATGGCAGCCAGGCCGCGTAGAAAAGACTCTGCTCTTACGCCCCATCGCGCACAGTTGATACTGCGGGGGGGTCAGAGGGTGTGGCCACCATGGCGCTGCTGGGCTGCCTGGGCGATCTGCGAGGGGCCCTGGAGGCGGTGAGTGGCCCTGCGGGCAGGCGGAGCAGGGGATGGGGTGGGGGCAGAGCAGGGGCAGGGGGTAGAATGTGGACGGGGCCAGTTTTGGGGCACTCAGTCTCTAAAAGGTTCGTCATCACTGACATAGGCTAACAGAGCTGGAAGGGACCTTGGAGATCTTCTAGTCCAATCCTCTGCTCACAGGAGGAACTGTCAGATTTACAGCATTAAAGAAAACACGGGCATCTCTATTAAAGGAAACCCATGTATACAATTCTCTTCATTTATTCCTCTGGCTGCTGCTGTTGAAAATATCAACGTCATGCTACACAATTCTAAAAGGTTCTGCTTTTTCTGTCCCCGGAGTCACCCGGAGACCCTGAATTTGGCACCCCCTGCTCTGAAGGGGAAAAAAAAGAACCAAATTCTCTGCAGCCAGAAACCTATCCTCAGAAATCTATCAATCGATCAGAATAGAGCCGGATGGGACCCCGGAGGTCTTCCAGTCCAATCCCCTGCTCAAGCAGGAAACCCTACACCATTTCAGACAAATGGTGGTCCAATCTCATCTCAGAAACGTCCAGCGTTGAAGAACCCACAACTTCTGGAGGCGACGACCATTCTGCTGGTTGGTTGTTCCAGCCCAACCGAAGGACCCGCGAGACCATCGTCCCCACCATCCCCACCCTGGCCGGGAACGAGCCTCACCTTCCTTCTCAGCCCTGAAGACGAATATTCTGTGCGCTGTCACCACTTCAAACTTGTTGTCTCCGTGCATTCGGACGGTAGCTATCGCCGAGAGAAGAATTATGCCCTTGGAGTAAATGTCCTAGATCGAAAGTAAGAGAAAAGCTGGTTCGCATACAAGGGTCCCTTTGACAAAACGCAAAAGTCTGCCCGTTCCTAGACAAGCTACTGCACATTCCGCTATCAAGGATCAATAAACGGAATGATTGCATACAGGTAGTCATCAGTTTACGACCACAATTGAGCCCAACATTTACCTTGCTAAGGGAGGTATTTGTTAAGTGAGTTTTGTCCTATTTGACAACCTTTCTTCTCGCAGTTGTCACATGAAACACAGACGTTCTTAAGTTAGTAACACCGTTGTTAAGTGAAACCAGCTTCCCCACTGACTTTGCTCATCAGAAGGTCCCCCTGGGGGGATGCTGCGACCGTGATAAACACGAGTCAGTGGCCAAGCATCTGAATTTTGATCATGCGACCATGGGGGGGAGGCGGCAATGGTTGTAAGTGTGGAAAAACAGTCGTAAGTCCCTTTTTTCCAGCCATGTTGTAACTTTGAAGGGACAATAAATGAAACTGTTGTAAGTCCAGGACTTTCTGACCAGGAAATGCTACAAAGATTCCAACAATGAGAGTGTTTTATTTCCTGGAGGTGTTTGTACAGTTGCACAAAACATTGCCTGCAATATTTCTCGTTGGTTAAAAAAACAGCTGCATGCTTAAATTCAATCACATTTTGATATGCTCGTTTTTTTGAGATGCAATCAGGTGGCTACAGAGGAAATTTCTATCCATTTCATCACAATGATCTAACTCTGTTGCAAAATTCATGGCTGTTCTTATTTTTTTTTTCCATCCAGAAATTATATCCTGGCATCTACAGGCATCTACTGACTAGATAAGATATTGCAGCCACTGTCTATTTACTAGCACCACCGCTGTGTTCTTTTCCTTTTACCGGCTCCTAAATCCTCCATTCTTTAAAAAAAAAAAAAAAAAAAAAAGCAGCTTCTATCCAAAAATGAA
>NW_015390228.1:252859-280660 GCF_001527695.2 Protobothrops mucrosquamatus
AGGAGGGGAGGGGGAAGGAGAGGAAAAAAAGGAAGGAGGGGAGGGGAGGGAGGAAAGAAAGGAGGAGGGGAGATGAAGGGATGAGAGGGGAGGAGGGAGGGAGGGAGGGCTAAGGTTAATTCATATTCCTTACCGCCTCCATCTAATAACTGCCTTGTTCCTTCAGGGAGAATGAGGATCAGATCATGAGCGACATTGCTACCCAAAACCTATGTGTAAGTAGTTGTCTATGGCTAAGTCCACACTGGTAGGTTGCTCAGAGTGGAATGTATACTATTTTAACGCAAAGAGACTTACCTTGTCGTTATTATAATAAGCCATGCTTTCGCCATCAAACTTCACCCAGCGTTTCTGAAAAACGTGCTTCCTACATGGGAAGAAAGTCAAAAGCAATTTGAAAAAAACGAGGAGGAGGAGGAGGAGAAGGGGGAGGAGGACAAGGACAAGGACAGAGAGGAGGAGGAGGAGGACAGGGAGGAGGAGGACAAGGAGGAGGGGAGGAGGGAGGGAGGGAGGGAGGGAGGAGGGGAACTGCTAGACAAATTTCCTGTCCCGTCTAGTCAGTGAGGTCTACAGAAGGCAAAAATAGCCAAAGACTTCCTCTTGTTATTCAACCTTCACAATAAAGGGGTTGCAACGTCACACCTTCAGGGAGATGCAGAACACGTATCGGCCAGAACCATGTGACTGAAGCTTTTTAACAAGCACTTAGCTGCCTTCATGCCTAATGCGGTATTAGAATTCACCGTCTCCTGGTCATTGACCCATAGTTAACTAGCCAGCTTTCATGCCTGAGACTGGACTAGAACTCACCATCTCCTGGTGATTGATCCAAAGTCACTTAGCTGCTTTCATGCCTAAGGCGATACTAGAATTCACCATCTCCTGGTGATTAATCCAAAGTCACTTAGCTGCTTTCATGCCTAAGGCGATACTAGAACTCACCATCTCCTGGTGATTAATCCAAAGTCACTTAGCTGCTTTCATGCCTTTGGTGATATTAGAACTCACCATTTCCTGGTGATTGATCCAAAGTCACTTAGCTGCTTTCATGCCTAAGGCGATACTAGAACTCACCATCTCCTGGTGATTAATCCAAAGTCACTTAGCTGCTTTCATGCCTTTGGTGATACTAGAACTCACCATTTCCTGGTGATTGACCCAAAGTCACTTAGCTGCTTTCATGCCTAAGGCGATACTAGAACTCACTATCTCCTGGTGATTGACCCAAAGTCATTTAGCTGCTTCCATGCCTAAGGCGATACTAGAATTCACCGTCTCCTGGTAATCAACCCATAGTTAACTAGCCAGCTTTCACGCCCGAGGGCTGGGCGAAAACTCACCATTTCCTGATGATTGACTCAAAAATCACCCAATCTGCTTTCCTGTCCAAGATGGTCCTAGAACTCACTGTCACCTAGTTTCCAGCCTGGTGCCTCAACCAGTAGACCAAACTGGCTCTCTATAGTCCGTAAAATCTGATCGTTGACTCTTCTTCGGCTACGTACCCTTGAGGAGAGAGTTTATCCAGCCATCCTTCTTTAACTTTCTTTGCTGCCGGAGCGTAATAGCAGGCATAAGGTGTGATTGTGTCGTTGGAGCCGGGGACTAATTCATCACCACAATCAGCCGGGGAAGAAAACATCTGGTCTTTAGCATCCAGATCCAGACTTCCGCTTTTGAATTCTCCGAGGCCTTTTGCAGGTTTATATTTCCCTCTCCAAGCGTAGCGAGAACATTCCTTCAATAAAGCGGATTCAGCTTCACCGACAAATCTCTTTGGAAAGGGACTTTGGTCTCCTTGGGATGCTAATTCAGGGTCTTTTTCATTTTCGGCGGTTTCTGGATTTTGATTACTAGTAGCCAAACTAAAGAAGAATTAAAAAAAAAGAGAGGGGGGGGGGGAAAAAAGATAGTGTTACTTCCACCGACCCATTTGGTTCCAAAGAGATGCTGGTGCTTTTGTGGTGTGATTTTCCTGCTGATTAAAACACAAGGGATCTGTCATTGCTTTCTACCTTCCCGTCAAACCCAGGATTAGCTGGTGAACTGGGCCCAGGGCTCTTCAACATCTTCATCAAGGATTTGGACGAGGGGATAGATGGGGAACCCATCAGATATGCAGACAACATCAAGCTGGCAGGAATAGCCAACACCCCAGAAGACAGGCTTAGGATACAGGAGGATCTGGATAGACTTGAACCCTGGGCGCTATCTAACAAAATGAAATTCAAGGGTGGAAAAAGCAAGGTTCTACATTTAGGCAAGAAAAACCAAATGCACAAGTATAGTATAGGGGGTACCTTGCTCAATAGTAGTAACTGTGAGAGGGATCTCGGAGTCCTAGTGGAAAATCACTTAAATAGGAGCCAGCCGTGTGCTGCAGCTGCCAAAAAAGCCAACACAGTGCTAGGCTGCATTAACAGATGAGAAATACACAGCCAGCAGAATTCCACTGAGCTGCTCTTTCAGCTGCACAATTTTTATCTGGACCACTTATTTAGCCTCACTTCACCACAACACGATTCAAAAGAGTAGGCAAGAAGGAAAGTCGGAATCGGAGGTAATCTTTCCTGACCGTATTAACCTGTGGTACCCAGATCTGTGGCCATGTGGCTCAGTCCAGACTTCTAAGAATTTGTTAGCGGTCCAATTTTGACTCTACCATCTTCACTCCGACTAATCTTCTTTGGAAGTCCTGCATTAGCCATGACTTTGTAAGAAAACTAACTGAAATCAAAGTCTCATTTAAGATGTTATGGATTTTCTATGAAGTATTTGGTCTTTGTCAGCTACAGGCAATCAGCGATGGGAGTAAAACAGTGGGTTCATGACTTAAGCCTACAAAAAAACATCCAAGCTATATTCCAAAATTCTACAACTTAACCATTCCAGGAAGACGGTTTGTTTCACCCAAATATCTTATCAAATGTTTTGTCCCTGACAAAGAGAAGAGAGTTTTAGCGTTAGCCAGACTCCACGTCATATCTTTAACTCTTCCAGAAGAGAAATTCAAGGACACACGTAGATAAGACTGCCCTCGTGGAAAACACAGTATACGCAGTTGAACAGTTGTGTTCTTAGCATTCCTTGAAATAATCTGAAGATGTTTCATTAGCTGGATCAGAAACTGATGATAATTACTTAGCCCCATAATGTCCACAGGAAGAGAAGCGAGCTCAAACGACACAAGAAGCTAAAAAATACATACGGTTATTTCAGCCCATGTCCCTTGGAGGAAACTGAATTAGCAGCAGGCATCCTGTTGCTTCTTTCCTTTAACTTGGCATAAAAATGTAAGCACACCTCCTCTAACCCAAACATAACAAAACAGATGCTGATCATCTTCCTTCCTTCCTACCAGACACTTAGAAATGAGCTCCAGAAGAAGAGAACAATAACATCCGGGCAGCAATGCAGAAGGTGACTTTGTTCCTATTAGCAAAGTCTAGAAAAGGCTATTTCTATACTGAGGCGTCACTATGTGGGTTGTTTATTTACTGTACTTGTTTTGGGTTCTACCTGAAGCCCTGTTGAGTCATAGAATCATAGAATCCTAAGACTGGAAGGGACCTTAGTGATCTTCTAATCCAGCCTTGGTGACCAAAGTCAACAGGGAAACCCGATTGACCGAATAACCATGTTCCTAATTTAAGAACTGCAGTGATTCCCTTTAGAAATGTGGCAAGGAAAAGTCGTAAAATGGGGCACAACTCAATGAACACGTTTCTCATTTAGCAATCTAAATTTTGGGCTCAATCCTTAATCTACAGAAAAAAACCTTTCTTGCCACATCCCTCATCATTTATCTAAAGACTCTGGCCTGGCCTGGATGAGGCAGTAGCCTGAAGAGACTCGTTTATAATTAGTGTGTAAAATGTTAACCTGATTGCTCCTTGAAGGCCAGATCCTGAAGTTGAAACTCAAGTACTTTGGCCACCTAATGAGAAGGAAGGACTCACTGGAGAAGAGCCTGATGCTGGGAAAGATGGAGGGCAAGAGAAGAAGGGGACGACAGAGAATGAGGGGGCTGGATGGAGTCACTGAAGCAGTAGGCGTGAGCTTCAATGGACTCCAGAAGATGGTAGAGGACAGGAAGGCTTGGAGGAACGTTGTCCATGGGGTCGCGATGGGTCGGACCCGACTTCGCAACTAACAACAACAATATGTTAATCGGAAATAGATTTGGGTTTTTTTATAATTCTGCATTTTTTAATCCAATACCCTGTTTTGCTTGTAGTCCTTTTCTTCTCTTTCTTCTCTTCTGACACCTCTGAAGATTCGGTGTTGTAGATTTCCTGGGAAAATAGATTCAGTGAGTGAACAAACAGAGAGCTAGGCAAATTTAAGGCATTCGCCCTGGTGTTTAGATTATTACATCTACCCATTGTTCCCACCTCTTAAAAACGCACTTATAAAACAAGGCTTATGATATATATCCTTCATTCGTAATGAGCAATCTAAGGAATAACTGACATTTGCATTTATGCTGATATTTGTATTCTCTGCAAGGTAAACATCTAAGCAAGTCTTCAAAGTTGATAGATTAGCAGATCGACCCTGTGAGGTGGCCTGGATTGAGAGTGTGTGACTGGCCCAAGATCACCCAGCTGGCTTTCATGCTCATATAGGATTAGAACTCACCGTCTCCTGGTGATTGGCCCAAAGTCACCCAGCCGGCTTTCATGTCTAAGGCGGGACTTGACTCTTGCCTTCTAACCACTAGGCCAAACAGTGGTCTTCTCAGTGGGGGTATAAGGTTCCTTCTCAACAGTCCACAGCTGGGATCTAACTAAGAGATCAACCTATACATACCTACACCTATTACCTCTACATGAAACTATACTATATATCTATCTACATTTGCCCTTGGAAGGATAACAGCCTAGGCCTCGGGTCCAACACTGATGTCCAGCGTCCCTCAGTGAGGAAGATGGGAAGTTTTAAAATGTGATAGATGGATGGATGGATGGACGGACGGACGGACGGACGGACGGACGGACGGACAGACAGACAGACAGACAGACAGACGATACATAGAGATAGAGATGATAGATGACAGGTAGATAGATAGATAGATAGATGGATGGATGGATGGATGGATGGATAGATGGATGGATGGATGGATGGATAGATAGATAGATAGATAGATAGATAGATAGATAGATAGATAGATAGATAGATAGATAGATAGATAGATAGATAGATAGATAGATAGATAGATAGATAGATAGATAGATAGATAGATAGATAGATAGATAGATAGATAGATAGATAGATGGATGGATAAAGATAGACATTAAGGCATACAGAGATAGATAGATAGACAGACAGACAGACAGACNAGGAAGGAAGGAAGGAAGGAAGGAAGGAAGGAAGGAAGGAAGGAAGGAAGGAAGGAAGGAAGGAAGGAAGGAAGGAAAGGGAAAAGTATTGTTTGATTTGGGCTCATTAATTATTGTCATACAGCTCCCAACCCACTTCTTAAGAAAAGGCAGAAAGAAAGAAGGAAAGAAAGAAAGACAAAAATGGCTGGATGATTCAAGAGCAGTGCCCCCCTGTTTGCTTGAGTCTGTCAGCAGTCTGAAATGATATATTCTCCTCCTGCAACCCTGTTGCTTTACCTGTGCACATACTTGTACCTAAAGAGCCCACTTCACTCGGTGTAAAAGCTTCCTCTCAAAACAGGGCACCTTCTGCCTTCTGAAGGATCCCCTGCCAGATTATTTAAATACCCTCTTATCTCAGACCGGAGCCACGCTCTCTCTCTCTCTCTCTCTCCTTCAAGATCTCAGCATCTGACTTCAGATCAAGATGAGGCGTTCTGGAGTAGGAGGGGAACTTCTATTTCACTATGTTTGATGTCAAATCATGACAACATGCCGCCTTGCCCACAGAGCCAACATTAAGGGCGCGTGGCCCACCGAAGGAGGAAACAGAGAAGGGGAACTTTTCTCCGTAAAGTTTCACTTTGAGTCACTGAAACCCACGGGGCAATTTCCCTTATTCCTGGTTTGTCAGCAGGCTGTCATTAGGTCACCATGTGCACTGCAACCTCATGGTGACCGAGAAGCCCACGTTGAACAGGGGAAGCAGTGGAGAAACCACAACATGCAAGGAGGCCACACAGGGGTGAGGCTGAGTTTGGAGGGGTTACGTGGCCTCCAACTCCGAGGAGATCTCTATTCTTAGTGTTCTTCTCATCAGTTACAACACTCACATCAGCCGGGAAACCTATTGGGACGCTGTAAGTCATCACGAACACGGGAACTCCGTTTGTGACAAAATTTGCCTTTTCTTTACACTAAGCATGAACCGATGAGCTGGCTTAAGCATCACCCAGTTGGGAACTTTGCACATATATCCGGGTTTTGCTACTATCCCTTTTATCATCCATTCACTGCCACGGCTTAGAACTCAACTGAAATTCATCAGGAAGGAGGGATTAGTAGATTCCTGCACCGCAGGAGATAGGCAGGCTGGATTATCTCTTAGATCAGTGGTTCTCAACCTGTGGGTCGGGACCCCATTTGGGGTCGATCGACCATTTCATGGGGGTCGCCAAGCAAGGCTGTCCGCCATTTTTTTGTCCGCCATTTTTTTTTGTCCGCCATTTTTTTCCCCCTTTTCCGGCGGATGCCTTACCTCCCTTGGGCTGGGCCAGCTGGTGGTCGGCCTGCTCCGTCTCTGCCGCTTGCCAGCTACGCCTCGGCCGGCGCAGGGGGCGGAACCACGCATGCGCGGCATTCCCGGGCAGGGAAAGTCCTCGACTTACGACCGGTTGGGTAGTCCTCGACTTACGACCGGTTTAGTCCTTGACTTACGACCGGTTTAGTCCTCAACTTACGACCGGTTGGGGTCACGGCATTAAAAAGGTTGAGAACCACTGTCTTAGATCCACTGGAAACTGTACAGATGGTGTATTTATGAAAGTGCCTGAATTCTTGAATGATTTAAACAGGGGTCTCAAATTAAAACAACAACAACAACAACAACAACACTCTCCAGGAATGCAGCTTTGCTGTTTCAGCTGCTATGTTGCATATTTCAATTATGCAATATGAGCCACGGAGAATATTTGAATGTAATCCTATGCATATTTTTTCTGCAGTAAGCTCCTTTAGTTAGGGCACCAGTAAATAATTCCATTCATATATGTGTGTGGCTACGTGCTGCTCAGCTGGGTGTGTTGGGGCCTGTGATGCGTGGGCATGCCTTCCCTGACTTTACGCAAAACAGAGCACACAGCCCTGATAAATTAATTCTGATTTTTCCCAACCGTCTTTTGAAAATGGATAGGCGCTTTCAGAGAGGGAAGGATGCCATTTAACTGTCTTTTAAAGAAAAAAAACACATTGTGCTGGCAATTTTTTTATTTTAATACCCAGGCTGATTTTGCAGGCTGTTAAAAGGCAAAGAATGGCCTTTAATATGGCCAAAATATATTTATTTGGACCTTAAGGGGTGGGGGAAAAAAAATCCTTCTTATCATGAACTGATGACAATTCTCTATTGAAATTGCCTCTTATATCCAAGCTCATTTTTCAGTAAGGTAAATTTGTCTTGTTCCAGCCAGTTTAATTCCCTCCTCTAATTTCCAAACTGTTTCGTTAATGGGATCCTCCAGACTTTCCAAAATTATCTGCCGTTTGTGACTTGCACTATATTTCCCTTCGGTCTTCTGTCTAAGCAAACAAATGGGTTTACGGGCATAATGTTCCTGGATACGTCAAAATTAGGGCAGACCTCTCTGCATATATGTTGTGTCTAAAGCTGCCTACAGATGGAGAGGATTGTGTCTTGTCTTGTCCTGGTTTCGACACTACAGGTAGTCCTTGACCTATGGCCACAACTGAATCCCAAATTTCTCTCGCTAAGCAAGACATTTGTTAAGTGGGTTTTGCCCAATGAGGACCCAGGTTGATGGGGGCCCATATGCTCTGTAAACTGCTTAGAGAGGGCTGTAAAGCACTGTGAAGAGGTATATAAGTCTAAGTGCAATTGCTATTATCCTTCCTTCCTTCCTTCCTTTCTTCTTTCCTTCCTTCCTTCTCTTCTTCCTTCCTTCTTCTCCCTCCATTCCCCTTCTTCCTTCCTTCCTTCCCTTCTTCCTTCTTCTCCCTCCGTTCCCCTTCTTCTCCCTCCATTTCCCTTCTTCCTTCCTTCCTTCCTTCCCTTCTTCTTCCTTCCTTCCTTCCCTTCTTCCTTCTTCTCCCTCCATTCCCCTTCTTTCTTCCTTCCTTCCTTCCTTCCTTCCTTCCTTTCTTCTTCCTTCCTTCTTCTCCCTCCATTCCCCTTCTTCTCCCTCCATTCCCCTTCTTCCTTCCTTCCTTCCTTCCTTCCCTTCTTCTTCCTTCCTTCTTTCCCTTCTTCCTTCTTCTCCCTCCATTCCCCTTCTTCCTTCCTTTCTTCTTCCTTCCTTCTTCTCCCTCCATTCCCCTTCTTCCTTCCTTCCTTCCTTCCTTCCTTCCTTTCTTCTTCCTTCCTTCTTCTCCCTCCATTCCCCTTCTTCCTTCCTTCCTTCCTTCCTTCCTTCCTTCCTTCCTTCCTTCCTTCCTTCCTTGGAGTTTCCCTCTCTCTCTCTCTCTCTCTCTCTCTTTCTCTCTCTCTCTCTCTCTCCCTTACATTCAACCATTTTGCCATTATTGGAATGCAACTGCAGACTTCTGGGTAGCAAACAACTCACCATCTCTTCATGAGAATTCATAAGGAAGGTCTCGCCATAAGGAGAAATGGGAGGTGGTTTTTCTTCAGCTAGTTCTCCTGGGAAAATAAAACAGACAGACATGCTCAGGGCATCACCCCTTATCTCTAACACCTGGTCCTTTGTGACTAAATATCAGTTCTGACCTGCAGAAAAATCCTGGCTTGCATTTTGGCCTAATGTGCCAACTCCGTTCAATTTCTGGCATTCATTCACCTCAGATATTGGAACACTACTATCATGCCTTCCCTATTCCCTCTTTTCATTACTCTAGGTCAGGGGTAGGCAACCTTGGCTCTTTTATGACTGGTGGACTTCAACTCCCAGAATTCCTGAGCCAGCCATGCTGAGGGGAAAGGGAGAGGTTTCCAAGCTGAGCCAGGCTGGCTCAGGAATTCTGGGAGTTGAAGTCCACGAGTCATAAAAGAGCCAAGGTTGCCTACCCCTGCCCTAAACTAATAAAGTCTACATTAATTAACATTAACTATGCTTTCATATGTTCCTCTAGGTCAGGGATAGGCAACCTTGGCTCTTTGACGACTCGTGGACTTCAACTCCCAGAATTCCTCAGCCAGCCATGCTGAGGGGAAAGGTAGAGGTTTCCAAGCTGAGCCATGCTGGCTCAGGAATTCTGGGAGTTGAAGTCCACGAGTCATAAAAGAGCCAAGGATGCCTACCCCTATCCTAGGCCAATGGCTCCCATTGCTCCGTAGATTCTAGATCTGATATTACTTGCAACACATAAATGATCTGCTTATGAACACTTTATTTATAGATGATCCCAGCGAAATATGAATAATCCTTTATTGAAACTGCCACAGGGATTGTTTTCCTTATAGTCACATGGGAGAAGAACTTCTACGCATATCATGCATGCTATTCTTTTATTCTGTTCTCTCTTTTTTGCCCTTTTTAATCTTTTCCTTCCCTCCTGTTGAAGAACTAAAGGTTAAAAAAATAATAATAATAAAATCCACATCTCCATGCTTGAAGTTGCAAGCAAGACAAAGCGATGTCTCTAAATTGCAGACAAGCAACATGTCAGATTTCAGATCGGCGGCGCGCAAAGCTGTTGAAACTTGCCCTTCACTCTTAATTAGATGAGCTAAAAACCCAGCAAGCATATATTTAATCAGATCAGATCAGTCTTCCAGCAGCCAGGAACTTTACTGTCTGTGTTTGCAATGCAAAAAAAATAATAATAATAATAACTCTTATAAGTAATCCCATTTGCGGAGGCAAAGATGCCCTCAAATAGGCGGGTCAGATTTTGCCCCGACTAACCTCTTCCCACAAAACACAATGCTAATAACAACAATGGGCCCCATAAAATGAAATTTAATGTGGAGAAAAGCAAGGGTTTATGCTTAGGCAGGAAAAAAAAACAAAAACAAAGGTACAAGGACCGATTAGGCAAAACCTGGCTCAAAAACAGTAACTGTGAGAGGGACCTTGGAGTCCTAGTACACGATCCCTTAAATATGAGCAGCAGCCAAAAAAGCTAATACAATCCTGGGTTGTATAAACACAGGCATAGAATCAAAATCACGTGAAGTGTTTTATAAAGCCTGAGTAAGGCCACATCTGGAATACTGCACCCAGTTTTGCTCACCACACTACAAAAAAAGATGTTGAGACTTTGGGGGGGGGGGAAATGCAAAGAAGAGCAACTAGGACGATGAAAGGCCAGGAGACTAAAACATATGAAGAACTGGGTATGGCCAGTCTAGAGAAAAGAAGGACTAAGATTGAAAATCAGACTCTTCAGAGGCTATATTTTTTTCTATCCTGCTCTATGAAATAGAGAGTTGGTCTCTGACAGAAGACCACCAGAAGAGACTAGAAGCATTTGAAATGCGGATTTACAGGCAGCTGTTTACCTATAAGCTGGGTTGACAAGATCAGAAATGAGGAGGTGATAAGCCGCCTGGGAAAGCCAAGGGAAATCATCAAAAAAATTAAAAAACTAAAATTAAAATATTTCGGACATGTGATGCGACACCCAGAAAAATACGGCATACTCCATTTAATCCTCCAGGGAAAGATTGAAGGCAAATGAGGTCCAGGCAGAAGAAGAACATAGTGGCTTCAAAATCTAAGGGACTGGTTTGGACAAAACTCAACAGCACTTTTTCGTGTGGCTGCTGATAAAAACAGGATTGCCAACATGATCGCCAACGTCCGATAACGGATATGGAAGAAGAAGAAGAAGAAGAAGAAGAAGAAGAAGAAGAAGAAGAAGAAGAAGAAGAAGAAGAAGAAGAAGAAGAAGAAGAAGAAGAAGAAGAAGAAGAAGAAGAAGAAGAAGAAGAAGAAGAAGAAGAAGAAGAAGAAGAAGAAGAAGAAGAAGAAGAAGAAGAAGAAGAANAGGAGGGGGAGAAAGGGGAGGAGAAGGGGAGGATGAGGAGGTAGTGGAGGAGGTGAAGGAGGAGGAGAAGAGGAGGCGGTGGAGGTTGTGAGAAGGGGAGGAGGGGGAGGAAGGGGAGGAGAAGGGGAGGAGGAGGAGGTGGAGGAGGAGTGGAGGAGTAGGAGTAGCACTCTCTAAGCTTGGCTGTTTTGTTGCAGATCTTTCATTACTAGACTAGTATGTAATAATAAGTTCTAGCACTGATGGACATTACCTAGTTGGGTCGTGAAACATCTGCAAGAAAACCACCAAGCTCAGAGAGCACCCAGGACCCCACAGCTCAACCTTGAGCTAAATATATTATTTTCTATCATGGCAAAGCAAAATTTACACATTCCCTCTGCAAGAAAATGCATTCGTGTTCCAATGATGGAAAGATTGCTGCTTTCTACAGGAAATAAATACACCATCACAATCTACCTTTTCTTACTCTGAAAATGTGTCACGATCTGTGCTACCAGTTGGAAACATTACTTCCTTCTTTTTTAAACACACACACACACACACACACATACACACACACATTATAAGATGTTCAACTTCAGCATCTATAAAACCCTTTCTTTATAATTATGGCCTTTTGACATTCTAAATTCCCCAAATAAGGCATTTAAGATCACCTTTCCGGCACGAATTACAATCGGTCACAAAACTTTACTCACTGTTTTCTGAAATGCAATCCTCAGAAGAAGGGATACTTAAACCATTTATGCTTCTTCGTTCATGCAGAGAGCTGGAAGAATACCAAAGGGGAGAAATTACGTATTAGAACACATCTATGTTAGCGAGGTACCTGTTATCTACAGTTTACAGAGTTTCAGCTTTAGGCACAAGCATCTTTCACAAAGCTCTTTGACCCCTTTGCAAAATTAAGGCCACTGTTGGACAGTTCTGTTCTAGGCACCACCCTGTGCTCCTAGTAGAGAGAAGATGGCGTTGACTTAATTCTCCAAAGCACCTGAAGGCAGGACAAGAAGCCATGGGTGGAAGCTCATCAGAGCAAAATCCAATCTGGAAATAAGGAGGAATTAATTAATCGATGGAAGAGCTTGTCTCCCAGAGTTGGGGCTGCTCCATCCCTGGAGCTCTTCAAGAAAAGATTGGACATCCATTTGGTGACCAAAACTGGACGCAGTATTATTCCAAGGGTGGCCTTACCAAGGCGTTGTAAAGCGGTATTAACACTTCACGTGATCTTGACTCTAACAGAGGGATAGAATCAAGATCAAGTGAAGTGTTAATACCACTTTACAATGCCTTGGTAAGGCCACACTTGGAATCCTGCATCCAGTTTTGGTCACCACGATGTAAAAAAGATGTTGAGACTCTAGAAAGAGGACAGAGAAGAGCAACAAAGATGATTAGGGGACTGGAGGCTAAAACATACAAGGAACAGCTGCTGGAATTGGGTATGTCTAGTTTAATGAAGAGAAGGACGAGGGGGGACATGATAGCAGTGTTCCAATATCTCAGGGGCTGCCCCAAAGAAGAGGGAGTCAAGCTATCCTCCAAAGCACCTGAAGGCAGGACAAGAAGCAACAGATGGAAACTAAACAAGGAGAGAAGCAACCTAGAACTAAGAAGAAATTTCCTGACAGTGAGGACAATTAATCAGTGGAACAACCTGCCTCCAGAAGCTGTGGATACTCCAACACTGGAAGTTTTTAAGAAGAGACTGGATGGCCATTTGTCTGAAATGGTATAGGGTTTCCTTCCTGAGCAGAGGTTGGACTAGATGACCTCCAAGGCCCTTTCCAACATCATCGTCGTCATCGTCGTCGTCATCGTTGTTGTTGTTGTTGTTATTTTTCTGGGATGGTATAAGGTCTCCTGCCTTGGGCAGAGGGTTGGACTGGATGACCTCCGAGGTCCCCTGTGATTCTATGATTCTAGTTAGCCAAACTGATTTTTTTGGGGGGGGTTGAATTCATGTACACCTTGAATTTCAACATTTCTGCTCTCTGATTTTAGAGCTCCCTCATTCAGGAGGGGCCAAGCAATTATTGGCCTTGTCTCATGCTGGCCTACAAAGGATTCTCCAACATGGAAATAGCTGATAGTCACCAAGTTAGGCTACAGAAGATAGCAGACAGATTTGAACCCTTCTTCTTCCTAATCTGCGTGCAATATTTGTGGATCTATACATACAGTAGTGGCCAAAATTGTGGAAACCTTTTGGGAAAAGTATACAGTAGAAATGCCACCTTTGGTTAAGTTTCCACCTGTTTTTCTTCTCATTTCTTTATAACTCTAGCCTTGTTGACTTAATAATTCTATTTTACATCGCTTTCTGGGTGACCGGTCAACTCTTTGCACCATGACTTTAATTTTATTACGTTTTACAAGCTCACTAAATGAAAGAACACCAAAAAAAACCCAACCAACTTGATGGCAATCACATAACACACTGACAAATGTCCTCCTCTCGGCTTCAATACAGGACATCAAGAACCGAATCCTACTGTGATCTGATTGGCTCATTGCCAAAATAAGATGACACCTGATTGGCTCTCTAAACACTCCTGCTCATTGGCTACAATCGGATGAAGGAAAGCTACCTGAGATCAACCTAAGCAAGTTGTGCTTCCTTTTTCTGGTTATTTGGCTATACCTTTTCATAGAATGCAGTACAGATAATTGAACAAACTTGGTTGCATGGCATTCTTGATTAAATTATCTTTCCATTGATATGTAATTTTAGGGTACTACTCCAAAAAAGAAAGTGGTGTTATTTGCCATCAAACCTCAAAAAGACACTTTTCTCAAAAGGTTTCCACAATTTTGGCCACTACTGTAATTGAGAGAGTCGGGCTATTCCACACTCCTGCCTCCACAAGGACCTGCAACACATTAATATGCACATAACATTGACATGAATGCAATGCTTGACATTTAGACATGCATTAATCAAGCTTTAGCTGCTGGCTGATCTTGTCTAAAATTGGAAGAAATAGGCTTGAGTGGGAAACCTGTGAGGATTTACAAGGTTGTAGGCTAGACTGGAAGGTCAAAGCATCATTCAAGAAGATAAGAGCTAACTACTTCTGAACAATTGCCAGAAACTGCAGAGATATGTACCTGTAATAACTATGAATCAAGCTTGGATCAAGAGCCTCTCTGCTTCCTGATATAAAAACCAAACGGGAGTATTGGAGGTTTGAACCCATATTCATTGTTTAGAAAAGATATCCTATAATGAAAGAGGCTGGGACTTGAAGGAANGACTCTTCTCCAACTTCCAGTGTTGGAGCATTCACCGCTTCTGGAGGCAGGTTGTTCCACTGGTTAATTGCTCTAACTGTCAGGAAATTCCTCCTTAGCTCTAGGTTGCTTTTCTCCTTGATTAGTTTCCATCCGTTGCTTCTTGTCCTGCCTTCAGGTGCTTTGGAGAATAGCTTGACTCCCTCTTCTTTGTGGCAACCCTAGATATATTGGAAGACTGCCATCATGTCCCCCCTCGTCCGTCTCTTCATTAAACTAGACATCCCCAATTCCAGCAGCCGTTCCTAGTATGTTTTAGCCTCCAGTCCCCTAATCATCTTTGTTGCTCTTCTCTGTACTCTTTCTAGAGTCTCAACATCTTTTTTTTACATTGTGGTTACCAAAACTGGACGCAGGATTCCAAGTGTGGCCTTACGAAGGCCTTGTAAAGTGGTATTAACACTTCACATGATCTTGATTCTATCCCTCTGTTAGAATCAAGATCACGTGAAGTGTCAATACCACTTTACAACGCCTTGGTAAGGCCACACTTGGAATACTGCATCCAGTTTTGGTCACCAAATGGATGTCCAATCTTTTCTTGAAGACCTTGAAAACTGGATGCCGTATTCCAAGGGTGGCCTTACCAAGGCCTTGTAAAGTGGTATTAAAATGATCATATTGATCAAAAACTCACAGGGTTTAAAATGTCCTGAGATAGTTTTCATGGTTTTTTTCCAATATTTTCAATATCCCATAATCCAGAGGTCCCCAACCTTTTGGGCACCAGGGACCGGTTACATGGAGAGAGGTTTTTCTACGGACCAGAGGGTCCATGGTTTCGTGTGCTGCCTGCATCCGACGAATGGGGCTTTGCTTGTTTGTGTGGCCCGGTTGCTGGCATGCTGTGGCCCGGTACCGGTCCATGGACCGGGGGTTGGGGACCCCCTGCCATAATCCTTTATGAGCTATGGGAAGATAAGTGCTTATTTAGGAAGTGCCTATATACTGAGCTGAGATAAGATATTGGTCTGTGTCTCAGAACTGCAGACAACAAGAATCCAAGCAGAAAGGTAAGGGAAAGGTAATTCTATCTGAGCCCTGAAGCCTAGAATCACTCAGTCAAAATAAACACCCACCCCCCTCCTTGTGTTTCTATTCAATTTAAACTTAAGGCTTGCCTAAAGGGAAAACAATTCATAAATGCGACTTACCTGTATTTCGGCTGTGTTTCAGGGTCAACAGAAGAAAAGAATTAATTCTTGAAACTTGTCCTTTGAAAACTGTTTACATAACAAAGTTTCAAAGCAGCAACCTCTGGTAATGGCTACGTACAGTAGTGGCCAAAATTGTGGAAACCTTTTGGCAAAAGTGTCTTTTTGAGGTTTGATGGCTAATAACACCACTTATTTTGGGGGGAGTAGTACTCTAAAATTATATATCAATGGAAAGATCATTTAATCAAGAATGTCATGCAACAAAGTTTGTTCAATTATCTGTACTGTATTCCATGAAAAGGTATAGCCAAATAACCAAAAAAAG
Source organism: Protobothrops mucrosquamatus (assembly GCF_001527695.2). Lineage (NCBI taxonomy): Eukaryota > Metazoa > Chordata > Lepidosauria > Squamata > Viperidae > Protobothrops > Protobothrops mucrosquamatus. Next base: position 268,714 of record NW_015390228.1, read on the forward strand.
GAAGCACAACTTGTTTAGGTTGATCTCAGGTAGCTTTCCTTCATCCGATTGTAGCCAATGAGCATGAGTGTTTAGAGAGCCAATCAGGTGCCATCTTGTTTTGGCAATGAGCCAGTCAGATCATGGTAGGATTCGGTTCTTGATGTCCTGTACTGAAGCCGAGAGGAGGACATTTGTCAGTGTGTTATGGGATCGCTATCAAGTTGGTTGGGTTTTTTTGGTGTCCTTTCATTGAGTGAGCTTGTAAAATGTAATAAAATTAAAGTCATGGTGCAAAGAGTTGACTGGTCGCCCAGAAAGCGATGCAAAACAGTATTATTAAGTGAACAAGGCTACAGTTATAAAGAAATTAGAAGGAAAATGGGTGGAAACTTAACCAAAGGTGGCATTTCTACTGTACACTTTTCCCAAAAGGTTTCCACAATTTTGGCCACTACTGTAACTCACGTTTCTGACTTGTGAGAAACTTTAGTGTGCTTACAGCCCGTCAAGGTTTTTCCATCCTGGAAATGGACAGTCTCCTGAACGAACAGCCACCAGGGATAAAGCCAGAGATGGTTTTTCAAAGCAGCCATGTCGTGCCAAAGACATAGCTGCTTTAAGAAGTAGAAAAGAGTTTTTCTTGTCATGCTACCGTGCATTGGGAAACTGTTTTCATGTTTTGCCCAGTTCAGTCCAGATTCCATATCGTTGTAAACGGCTGAATTAGACTAGTCTTCCTAATCTAACACCATTCACATATATTGGAAGTTAGCGTTCCATCACAGACAATACGGAAGCAAAGAGGCTAGGAAAGATTGCCTTTAGGACTCCTGCTTTTTCATAAAGCCTTTAATGGAGGGATGGGCAAATATGGCCCCTTTATGACCCACGGACTTCAACTCCCAGAATTCCTAAGCCAGCATTATTAATTCAGGGAGTTGAAGTCCACAGGTCGTAAAGATAACAGAATAACAGAGTCAGAAGGAACCTTGGAGGTCACCTAGTCCAACCTCCTGCTCAAGCAGAAGACCCTGTACCATTTCAGGAAAGCGGATGTCCAGTCTCTTCTCAAAAGCTTCCAGTGATGGAGCACCTACAACTTCTGGAGGTAAGTCATTCCACTGGTTAATTGTTCTCACTGTCAGGAAATTTCTCCTTAGTTCTAGGTTGCTTCTCTCCTTGATTAGTTTCTATCCATTGCCTCTTGTCCTGCCTTCAGGTGCTTTGGAGAACAGGTTGCCCCCCCCCTCTTTCTTGTGGCAGCCCCTCAGATATTGGAAATCTGCTGTCATGTCACCCCTATAGTTGCCCGTCCCTGCTTTAATGTTAAATCAACAAATTATTTCACAAAACGCTGCTCCAGAAATTTAAAAAAAATGAATCTATTTCTTCACTCAGGCAAAACGTCATAGTGTTGTCTCAACCAGACTTCTCATATTAGAAAAGGGCGGTTCATTGCCTTTATGAAAAGTGAATCTAAATAAATTACATTCCATCCAACTCATCAGAAAAGAAACACACACACACAAACACACCACTGAAATCATGTAAAACTCAAAAATCTTTCCCGAGACAAGATCAAAACATTGAGAAACGGATCTGACTTATCCGTTTTCTCTTTTTTCAAAATTTCCCCTTACTTTTCTCTATTGAAAAGAGGAAATAGGGCAATGGGGAGGAGGAGGAGGAGGAGGAGGAGGAGGAGGAGGGAGAAGAGAGGGAGAAGGAGGGGGTGGTGATTGACTAGCTCTGACTTGGCTTCCAGAGCCCAAGTTTTGCAATCTGCATAATCGTCTATGGAGATTCTCAGTCATCCAGGTCAGGGTTGTCCCAAAAGGTGCTTTGGGAAGAACCAGAAAGTCCAGTTGTCTCTTGAAAAAGCTCCTTTGGGTCAACCCTGACCTGGATGACTGAGAATCTCCGTAGACATTTATCTATGTGCAGAGCTGAAGAAGCTTCTTGGAAGAGAAGCGAAACGTCTTCAAAAAAACCCAAGAAAGTCCAGTTGCCTCCTGAAAAAAGCTTCTTTGGGTCAACCATGACCTGGATGACTGAGAATCTCCGTAGACATTTATCTACGTGCAGAGCTGAAGAAGCTTCTTGGAAGAGAAGCGAAACATCTTCAAAGAAAAACAAGAAAGTCCAGTTGCCTCTTTAAAAAGCACATTTGGGACAGCCATGACCTGGATGACGGAAAATCTCCATAGACAATGTGCTTCATAGAAAATGTTCCCTTCAAAAACATCCTTCAAATGGTGCAGGATTATGAACGGATTTCCAGAAAACATTGCAGACTCCAGGAATCATTTGCGCTTCAGTTTGAGATGCAGACAACACAGACTCATCCCCAACAGTCTGCGCCTGTCTCCAACAGTGAAGAGACACAGGGCAGAAAACATCCTGCAGCCAAGAAGGCTCCACACCCATTTGCACCACTCAGGTGACCCTGAGGACACAGATAAGCCTCCAAGTGGCCTCAACGACTCTCTTAAAGAATGCAAATGACCAGCTGTCTGCAAGGAGTATAAATCCTCCCATTCCCCACCACCCAGTCAGAGCTGAAGAAGCTTCTAGGATGAGAAGTGAAACATTTTCAAAGAAAAACAAGACAGTCCAGTTGCCTCCTGAAAAAAGCACCTTTGGGACCAATCTGCATAATCAAAAACACCCAATACTCAACAGAAGGATGTAACCGTCCTATTTCATTTAGTTGGAGCGGCTTCCTTATTAGTTCCCGAATGCTCCAAAATCAGGGCAATGTGAACAAAACTTGACTTGCAAGATCCAATCTGGGTCGGTCACCAGGACCAAAGGTTTACCCTTCCGAGCTTTCGGATTCATGCTGGAGCCCATCCACAGGGAACTTCTCTCTACTGGAATATATGCTTGGGGCTCTTCTATGAGTCGTATTTATGTGGTGCCTTCCTACTGAAACCAATGGTTGGAAACTAAACCAAGGAGAGAAGCAACCTAGAACTAAGGAGAAATTTCCTTACGGTGAGAGCAATCAACCAATGGCTCTTAATAAATGAATAATCAAATAGACAGTGAGAGGAACACATTTTCATTGGAGCTTCTCTTTTGGTGGTTGAGGCCTTGAAAGTACATGCTAAAAAAAGCTGCTTTCCCAGAATTCTGAGAGGACAGAATGTTTCTGTTTTCTCTTTCTGCTCATGGAAAGAACTAAAAAGAAGTAAATTGTGTTTTCAAAAGATCTCTTTCTGCAGAGATTTCCTGCATCTTTAGAAGCCCTGGGCAGGTAATAGGACAGATGGAAAACATCCAAGTACAGTGGTGGCGAACCTACGGCACGTGTGCCAGAGGTGGCACTCAGAGCCCTCTCTGTGGGCACACGCGCCATGCCCCGGAGATGGCAACCATCCCTCTTCAACCAGCCTCCCGCTAACTCGCCAAGGTCCCACATGGCCGGATGCATCTCAGCATCCATGCACTCGCTGGCCTCTGTGTGCAGAGGCTGATGGTGTCAGGCAGCAGCCGCCCTGGCCCTGCCTCACCTTGCCCTGCGACAATGGCAGCTCCGCCCTGCCTCGCCTAGCCTCACCTCTCCCCGCAGGACGAGCCTCCTGCCCACCGCCCCACCTGCCAGAGACCCCCTGGATCTCCCCCAGCCCTGCCCAGCCCCCACAGGCGTCCCTCCCCACGAGCAACATTGAGATGACCATGGCCACCTTGGCCACACCCACCCAATCTGCCATGACCACCACAGCCACGCCCACCCACCTGACACCTGGCGTTAAATAAGTGGGTTTTGGGTTGCAGTTTGGGCACTCAGTCTCTAAAAGGTTCGCCACCACTGTCCAAGTACATAAAGAAAAATCTAATGGTGAGAACAATCAATGGAATAGCTTGCCATCAGAAGTTGTGGGTGCTCCATCACTGGAGGCTTTAAAAAAAAAAAAGACTGGACAACTAGTTATCTGAAATGGTATAGGGTCCCTACTGGAGCAGGGGGTTGGACTAGAAGACCTCCAACTCTATTATTCTATGTTCTATTGGTCGATTGGTGCATTGATGGCTTGCAACTGGCTGTTGTTTCCTTGGGCTGCCAAACCCTTGACTCCTAAGAACTTGATAAGTCACTCCTGTTGACTGACAAAGCGCCCTTTTCCCAGACTTCAATCATTTCCCAAAATGTCTATGGAGATCCTTAGTCATCCAGGTCATGATTGTCCCAAAGGTGCTTTTTCAAGAGGCCAGTGGACTTTCTGGTTTTTCTTTGAAGAACGATGACACAGATAAAACCTCCAAGTGGCCTCAACGACTCTCTGAAAGAAGCCAAACGACCAGCTGTCTGCAAGGAGTATAAATCCTTCCTTTCCCCACCATCCCAGTCCCAGCTGAAGAAGCTTCTGGGATGAGAAGCGAAACCTCTTCAAAGGAAAACCAGAAAGTCCAGTTGCCTCCTGAAAAAAAGCACCTTTTGGGACAATCATTTCCCTAATTTCCCCCAAGCCCTGATTCTTCCTCTCCACCTCTCTATTGCCTTCCCAGCTACGGTTTCCCAACCCCGTGTGCTTCAGCTTCATTTCGCTGAACGTAACCCACATCGTGATGAAGTCGTTCCACAACTTGCCGAACCTGATCCTACCCTCAGCTTTCCTAGAATGCCTGAGTCACTTTTTCCTCTTGTGTTCCAGAATTCCCACGTGGCTTGCAGAATTGTGGATGGTTCAAACCACATGTTTGGTAGGCATCTCTTCCTTGAGTAAGACCCAGCTAGAACTAGACCAGGGGTCTTCAAACGTGGCCCTTTTATGACTTGTGGACTTCAACTCCCAGAATTCCTCAGCCAGACACGTTGGCTGAGGAATTCTGGGAGTTGAAGTCCACAAGTCATAAAAGGGCCACGTTTGAAGACCCCTGAGCTAGACTATACAGGTAATCCTCAACATATGACCACGATTGAGCTCAACATTTCCATTGCTAAGTGAGACGATGGTTAGGTGAGTTTGGTCCCATTTATACGACTTTCTTAAGTCGGGCGTTGTTAAGCGAATCCTTGCGATTGTTAAGTGAGCAACACGGTTGTTAAATGAATTTGGCTTCCCCACTGACTTTGCTTGTCAGAAGTTCCACGAAAGGGATCACAACCCAGTCCCTGCAACTGTCATAAATATGACTCAGTTGCCAAGTGTGCAGATTTTGATCACGCAACCCTGGGGGTGCTAAAACGGTCATAAATCACTTTTTTCAGTCCCGCGGTCACTTGGAACAGTCAATAAACAAGTGGTTATAAGTCAAGGACCAACTGCAGATCCTGAAAATATTTCGTCCTTCAGATCCTAATGCTGACGCGTAACTCCAGCCGAACCAGCGCAATATTTTGAAATAGCTTACAATTTTGGAAATAGCTTCTCTTGTACCTTCTTACAGAACATATGATAATCTAGTTTATTGTGTACTTCTCGGGTGTTCCAAATCTGCATTTATTCTTATTATGAACTATTTTCAGCTACATCCCTACAGGAGGGATTATGTTAAAAATCAATAAAACATATTTTTAAAAAAAAATTCAGACAAATTCAGACAAAATTAAGTTGTCAGCTTGGCAACTGACTCATATTTATGACGGTTGCAGTGTATCCCGGGGGCACGTGATCCCCTTTTGCGACTTCTGACAAGCAAAGTCCATGGGGAAGTCACTTAACAACCGTCTTACTAGCTGAACAACTGAACAAGCGATGAACTTAACAACTGGGACAAGAAAAGTCATAAAACAAGGCAAAACTCGCTTAGCTACAGTCTCGCTTAGTGGCAGAAATTTTGGGCTCAATTATGGCCGTAATTCGAAGTAGCTACGTGTAATCTTAATAATCTAATTGTTTGGATGCCAGGTTGTATCCTGAGAGATTGTAATTAGCTTGGTAACAGCCCTCAGAAGATTTGAGCATTTTCGGGGCTGGCTGTCATCCAATCCTGGTCTGAAGACGACTTTTTCAGAAACATCATAAACATGGTTTATTTGTCGATCTTTCTACCTTTCTAGTTATAGGCTGCCCACTTTTCCTTTTAGCCCAAACCCATTTTTGAGTCCAGCCCCTCCCTCAGTCTACAAAATTTATTTTTGAAATGGTGGGCTGCATCTTTTGGAAACGCTACAAGTGAAATGTATCCAACACTCAAAAATGCCAGGCACAACTTAGCATTCAACTGACAGATAACTGACAGATATTCGCCACTATTGCAAGCTTAACATTTATCGACGTTTTAACGTTTACCTGTTCGAAGTTGCCAGCGAGGAAAGCCCTGGGATTTTTGGAACAGGACGGTGCCGAAGCATAAAAGATCGCGTTGGCCTGGGGCCCACTCTTGATGGACTTTGGGCGCAAGTGTCGTACAAATCGTTTTGCACCATTTCACCTTTGAACTCAAAGAACGGCGTCTCCTGCAGCAAACTTCTGAAGCCTGATAAGAGCTCCACCTGGCTGCTTTTCTCCTCAGCAGGAGAGAAAGCAGAAGACAGAGATCCATCTTCGGGAGCGGCGTTAACTTGAAACGCCGACGTTTCTGGTTCCCCTGTCTTCGGATGATCCTCCATGCAAGGTTTCTTCTCCGACGTCACGTTTTTCAGTGAACTTCGTGGAACCGTGGTGGGATCTGCCAACAGGTTCGGACCAAACGTGTCAGAGGAGTCCAGATCCAAAACTGGACTACTGTCTCTGTTTCCCAACAAGACATGGGATGTGTAGTGTGGGTTTCTTTCACAGTTGCTGCCACAAGCTGTGTTGCTGTGTCCATCAGATGGCCCGCCACCTGCTTCGTTCACCTGTTTGGGATGGAGGAGATGCCTGGGAGAGCCGCTTTGATCCGAGGTAGCCGTTTCCGGCATTCTTGTCAACACGGCCTCCAACTGCTTGAGGATTCGTCTACGGTGGCCCGTAGGGGATATTCCAACGTTTTGAAGGACGCGGTCATTTATGCCCAAGCACTCTTGCACAGTGTGGTAGCCGAAGTCTTTAAAGTTTGCACGATACTGTCCCAAGTTGATGCTTATTAAAAAGGCTCCGATATCTGTGTCACTCTCCCTGAATGTCATAATGGCAACTTCATGGGTGGGTTTTTCTATCGGAATCCCAAAGAAGCATCATCCCATAGGGTCGTATTTGAAAAGCCGGACAAAACTCCTCTCCTACATCGAATAAAATGTCTTCCATAAAGAGCAAGTGTGCAGATAAATCCCACAGGCTTTTCAACCCTACAATACAGAGGGAAAGAGGGCAATATATTAAAATTGGTTTTAATATTCCAGAATCAGCATTTGTCCTCGTACTCGTAAAGAACCCAAGTCCTTCCATGATCTTAAATCGGAGGTCTTCAGACTTTGGCCCTTTTATGACTTGTGGACTTCAACTCCCAGAATTCCTCAGCCAGCGTGCCTGGCGGAGGAATTCTGGGAGTTGAAGTCCACAAGTCATAAAAGGGCCAAGTTTGAAGATCCCTGTCTTAAAAGGTCAAGGAAACTATTGTCAAGTAAACAAAAATCTGGTCTTTCATCTCTTTGCTGGAAGAAGCTCTTATCAAGATGAGGAGGTCCTACTATTTTCCAAAGCACCAAAAGCCAAGACAGGAAATAATGGATGGAAACTAACCAAGGAGAGAAGCAACCTAGAACTAAGGAGAATTTTCCTAATGGTGAGAGCAATTAACCAATGGAATAGCTTGCCTTTAGAAGTTGTGGGTGCCCCAACAATGGAAGTTTTTAAGAAGAGACTGGGCAGCCACTTGCCTGAAATGGTATAGGATCTCCTGCTTAAGCACAGGGATGGACTAGAAGACCTCTGAGGTCCTTTCCAACTCAATTATTCTATTCTATTCTATTCTATTCTATTCTATTCTATTCTATATTCCATTCCATTCTCTTCTCTTCTCTTCTCTTCTCTATTCCATTCCATTCCATTCTCTTCTCTTTACTCTACTCTACTCTACTCTACTATACCCTATTTCATTCCATTCTCTCTTCTCTTCTCTTCTCTTCTCTTCTCTTTTCTATTCCATTCCATTCTCTTCTCTTTACTCTACTCTACTCTACTCTACTCTACTCTACTCTACTATACCCTATTTCATTCCATTCTCTCTTCTCTTCTCTTCTCTTCTCTCCTCTATTCCATTCCATTCCCCTCTCTTCTCCTCTTCTCTTTACTCTACTCTACTCTACTCTACTCTACTCTACTCTACTCTACTCTACTCTACTCTACTATACTATACTATACTATACTATACTATACTATACTACACCCTATTTCATTCCATTCTCTCTCCTCTCCTCTCCTCTCCTCTCCTCTCCTATTCTATTCTATTCTATTCTATTCTATTCTATTCCACTGAACTTTCTGGTTATTCCTTCGTTTAACATTGAACATCCAAAGAAAATACAAGGAGATCTGAAGACAATAAATATATATATATATAGTGGCAAACATGCATTTGCAATTAACCATTCACCCAGTTTCCAAGCAACTGGATAAAATCTTTTATAGATTGGGAGTCGCCAGCTTTTCTTCTTCTTAGCCTGTCCCATACGTGACTAACAATGGGGGAGGGAAAAACAGACAGATAAAGGTATCTAAAGGTTTATGGTAGAGAGCCATAAACTCAATCCGTTGAACCAATTTTATATGCCATTGTTGTTTATCGTGCCATTAATTCCCTCCCTTCCTGGTGGTTTCTCCTGCACTGAATTTTACACTATAAGCACCTTAAGTCCAACATGTGACCTCTCAAACTTTTAAAGTTTAGAGCTCCATCTAAAACATAAAGCTCTGTGTAATGTCATTCATCAGCTTAATCATATCCAGAGAAGCTTATCTCAACATGTAAGGAGAAAATCAGGGTATGGATCTCTCATACTTACAAATGCATGTTAGATATGATAAAGATGTTAAACTGTACGGATTTTATAAAGAGCAGACCTTGTTTGATCAGACGTTATTAACCTCTGATGAAAAACTAATTTAAAAAATGTATAACTTTTAATTGAATTTGAAAATGGAAAATGAACAAGTTAAAGAAACGATGATAACATGGGCAAGAAATTTTGGATATAACATCGATTTAGAAAAATGGCAAAACGTGTGGGAAAGAAATTATAAATTGACAATGTCAACTTCTTATAAATTAAACCTACATAAAACGTTTCATAGATGGCACTTGGCCACCAGCAAGATGAGCAAAAATGTTTAAAAATATGTCAGATAGATGTTGGAAATGCAAACATAAGTCAGGTATTTATTATCGTGTAATGGTGGACGTGTTTTAAAGCAAAGAGGTACTGGTCAAAAATACATACTTGGGTAGAAAAAATATTGGGAAAGCATGTAGATTTTAAACCTGTATTTTTTTTTTACTAGGTATAATGATGCCAGAAAACATTGATAAACAAAGTATATACTTGATTTTACATGTGACAACAGCGGCAAGAATCCTATTTGCACAATATTGGGAAAATGAAGAAATACCACCAGAGGAAGAATTAATGAATTAACTCACTTTAGAATTAAAAGAAAAAGATGACTCAGAATTTTACGTGCTTTGGGAAAAATGGTATACATGGATAGATAATAGAAACAAAAATTGGAAATATACCTAAGGTTATTGTGAGTTAGATACTGAATGTATATAGTGTATGTATTGTATAGAATGTTGATCCGAAGTATATAAAAATGACACAGTCTGCTGAATATGTATTAAGAGTTGTATAAAGGAAAATGGTAATAAAAATTAATAAAAGAAAGAAAGAAAGAAAGAAAGAAAGAGAAAGAAAGAAAGAAGGAAGGAAGGAAGGAAGGAAGGAAGGAAGGAAGGAAGGAAGGAAGGAAGGAAGGAAAGAAAGAAAGAAAGAAAGAAAGAAAGAAAGAAAGAAAGAAAGAAGGAAGGAAGGAAAGAAAGAAAGAAGGAAGGAAGGAAGGAAGGAAGGAAGGAAGGAAGAAAGAAAGAAAGAAAGAAAGAAAGAAAGAAAGAAAGAAAGAAAGAAAGAAAGAAAGAAAGAAAGAAAGAAAGAAAGAAAAAGAAGAAACAAAATACTCAAACTTGGGACTTATTTGATCAATGGCTGGAGAAAAGAATAAAAGATTAGAAATTAAATGTGTATTAGTGAATGATTAAACTCAGACAACACGTTTGTTGAATAAGTACTATTGAATTGTATGGGTGGGGGGGAATCAATAAAAGCTTTAAAATTTAAAAGATGTAAGGAGAACCTTAGCTCTATAATTTAAGAACTTGAAGAAGGGACCTACGGCAACCGATCACCTGGAACAATTCTGGCAAAAACAGAATAGCATTCGGATCAGTCAAATTTGCCTCTTCTTGAAATTCAGTGTGTGCTTAGTTATCAAAAGCACAGTCCTGAAAACCCCTGCGGTCTTACGCACAATTCCTTCTGAAAAAAAAAGGAGGAAATGAGAGGGTCGTTGGAGTATAAGTGGGCTTGCTTCCTGCTTTCATTACACACAAGTTGTCAAGGGACTGATCACTTGACTCGAGAAAAAATGTCCTTTTCTGTTTCTTAGACAGCCAGTCCTGTGTGCTGGGTGACCCAAGCTGTTTGGCAGGAAATAATCCTTTAGCCTCCCCCCCCACAGTCATAATGGACCTGGAGATACGAAACCACAGTTCTTTGTGTGCTGACCTCCGTGGATTTTTAACATTACCTTAATTCCTTAAAACAAGGCTTTGTTTAGTCTTTGCACTGTGGAGAGGCTCCTTCTTAATCTTTGAAGCAATCAACACCTCCTGTGGACATCTGAGCAGCTTAACAATCCCTTGCATGGAAGTTTTTTATAGATTGAGAGTAAGGGAGCAGGGGAGGAGGTGACATCAGAGATGTCCATAAGGTAATAAGAAATAGGATTCCACATTGTGGTAGCTGCACAAGCTGGCCAGGTAACTTTAACCATAACAACCACCTCCCCTTCATGTTTTATGCAGCTTTTTTTTTCTTTGTCAGGCAACGCACACCCTGTTTTTGGCTCAAGTCTTCAATTAGCAACCGAAGCAAATGCAGAAGACTTTGAATCAGACATGTCAAACACAAGGCCCCGGGGGCCGGATGCGGCCCGCGAAACAGTTTCATGTGGCCTGTGAAGCCATCCTGGAAACAGTGAGGGAACGGCCCACGCTGCCTTGGCCCTGGCCCAGGCCGGCCGGGAGCCCATGTACAATTTTGTGGTGGCCATCTATGCTGAAAGGCATTCAGTCTTAGCTCCACAAGGCCGTCTGGAAACAGCGAGGAACCAGCCCCTGCCGCGTCGGCCCCGTCCCCTGGGTGCATGCTGGGGAGGGGTCACCCTTTGTGAGGAATGAAGAAATGGACCATCGCCTGGAAGTGGCCAGCAAATGGCCCTCGCCTACTTCACCTATCCGGCTTGATGGGCTCTGCCCTGGTCCCACCCCCTTCTGTCAGAGACCCTCAGATCTGTCCCACTCCTGCCCAGGCCCCCACAGGCCCCCTTGACGTGAACGATGTAGAGCTGGCCACGTCCACCTAGTAGGCCACACTCATTCCATCCATGTCCACCCAGTAGGCCACACACATACACCCGCCCCCAGAGCAACCGCAATGCTGATGCGGCCCTCAATGACATTGAGTTTGACACCCCTGCTTTGAATGCATAAAGCTGCTTATAATAATAATAATAATAATAATAATAATAATAATAATAATAATAATAATAATAATAATAATAATAATAATAATAATAATAATAATAATAATAATAAGCAGCAGCAGCAGCAGCAGCAGCAGCAGGCATGACAAAGTAGCAACAATGGTGCATTGGAAGATCTGCAAGAAATATCATTTGCCTGTAAGCAAGAACTGGTGGGATCATAAAATAGAGAAAGTCATAGAAAATGATAAAATTAAACTGCTCTGGGACTTCAGAATTCAAACAGACAAGCACCTGCAACATAACACCCCAGACTTAACAATTGTCGATAAGAAAGA
>NW_015390228.1:281004-289391 GCF_001527695.2 Protobothrops mucrosquamatus
ATAATAATAATAATAAAAAAGTTGGAAGGGACCTTTTTTCTTTTTTTTTTTACTTCCACCTTCTTGTAAAGTGAATTTTACAAACCTTGGACTGGGATGTCTTGCCAAACTTCAAAAGCCCTTGCATTATTTCCCTGCCTGAAGCATTTGCTCACAAACCTTCCAGGTTAAACCTTCAGAAAAAAAAAAAAAGCGAAAGAAAGGCTCTCTAGATAGAAATAGCGTTCAGACATTTGACCCGGCCTTCAAACTACCGTTCCTACCAAAAAGCTGGCTTGTTTCGCAATTCCCAAAGGCAATCAGAACAAAGAGTTTTGACTTGAACAACGATCCCAGAAAATTACACGTTGAAGGTACTTATATAGTAAATTGACTCGATCTGATTTCCATCCTTGGGAGGGGGAAAAAGTGGTTTTACAAAGTGGTTCATAAATGCCTATGGACTGGGAAAAATATAAGGTCTGCTTTCGATTCAGAATAAAGTTGGAAGGGACCTTGGAGGTCTTCTAGTCCAACCCCCTGCTCAAGCAGGAGTTCCTATACCATTTCAGACAAATGCCTGTCCAGTCTCTTCTTAAAAACTTCCAGTGTTTTTAAGAAGAGACTGGACAGCCATTTGTCTGAACTTGGCCAGTAAAGAATCTTCTGTCTATCTATATCTGTATATCTCTGCACCATTTTTGCTGACCAACAAGCAGAGAGGTGTGACAGGGCGTTGACATGAACTCACACATCCTGTCACAGATGATCCTAAGCAGGTGGATCAATAAATAATACAGTGCCCTGAACTGCTGACAATAACAACACCCTCGTCTCATTCATTAATGCCAAACAGGAGAACTGCTCTTTTCCCGTGCCTGTGAACTTATTTACGTTTTGAACTTGTTTATTGATTGAATGGACTTATTTATTTACTTTCCTGGGGACTTATTTATCGTAGTTGGTCTGCAACGGAGTCCTGCAAACCAAAAACAGGAGCTCTGGCTTCATAGGAAATGTACAACGGTCGATTTAGCGACCGTTCAAAGCAGGGGGTCTTCAAACGTGGCCCTTTTATGACTTGTGGGGTTCAACTCCCAAAATTCCTCAGCCAGCCTCCATTTTGTTTGTTAGATTTAAGACAGGGGTCTTCAAACTTGGCCCTTTTATGACTTGTGGACTTCAACTCCCAGAATTCCTCAGCCAGCATGGAATTCTGGGAGTTGAAGTCCACACACCTTAAAAACTGTTCAGCTTGAGAAACAGTGATGTAGAGAAGGGGTCTTCAAACGTGGCCCTTTTATGACTTGTGGACTTCAACTCCCAGAATTCCTCAGCCAGCATGGAATTCTGGGAGTTGAAGTCCACACACCTTAAAAGCTGCTCAGCTTGAGAAACAGAGATGTAGAGAAGGGTTCTTCAAACATGGCCCTTTTATGACTTGTGGAGTTCAACTCCCAGAATTCCTCAGCCAGGCACATGTGCCTGGCTGAGGAATTCTGGGAGTTGAAGTCCACAAGTCATAAAAGGGCCACGTTTGAAGACCCCTGGTTCAAAGTTACAACGCCGCTGGAAAAAAACGGGACGTAGGCAGTGGTGGGATTGAAAAACCTGAACAACCAGTTCTCTTATTGGATGCAGATCTGGGCCTCTGAGGCCTAGAACGTATTTCCGGATTTAGCTACCGGTTCTGCCAAACTGGTGCGAACTGGCTGAATCCCACCACTGGACGTAGGACCATTTTTCACAACTTTACGACCGTCGCAGCACGGACATGGTCCCATGATCGAAATTCAGACCCTTTGCAACTGACTCATACTTACGACAGTTGCAGCGTCCCGGGCTCCGGTGATCCCTTTTTATAACCCTTCTGACAGGAAAAGTCAGTGTTAAGATTTGCTTAACGACCATTTACTCATTAACAACGAGAGAGATTCTAGCAAGGAAGGTCGTAAAACGGGGCAAAACTCACTCAACAAATGCCTAACTTTGCAACAGTTGTGGTACTATTGTGGGGAAAAAACAAAAGCTGAAGAAAACCCCCCCTCAGGACCTACTGTTGCCATATTTCTAGAGAATTTCTCCCCCGCACAGTACGAGGGCTGTGTGAAACCACAACTTTGCTGTTTCAACGTTCTAACACCTCCACTACCGCTGAGGCTGGGGTAACCCCCTAAAGCAGCTGGGTGGAGTATGTCAAGCAGCAAATTCGAATTCCGACGTTAAGTCAGAAACCTCCTGAATGGGCTTCCACGAGCTATGAAGGATTTAATTCGGGGAATCCAGTGGTCCCTTCCCACAATCGTAACTCCGTTGGCTTATTGAGAATTTTAAAAAAATAAACAACCCCGTTGCAGCGTGCAAGAACGGAGAGCGAGCTTGTCTGGTCAAGTTATTAAGGAACTGGACTAGGAGCAAGGAAAGCCAGTTATAGATTTGCCTTAGGCATGAAAGCCACCTGGGAGACTCTGGACCAGTCTCACACACACACACACACACATACACACACACAAACACACATACACACATGCGCACAAACACGCACACAAACACAAACCCAGAGAGTCTGTCTCTTTCTCTCTTTCCCTCTCTCTCTTTCTTTCCCTCTCTCTCTCTCTCTCTCTTCTTTTTCTTTCTCTCTTCCTTCCTTTCTTTCTCTCTCTCTTCCTTTTTCTTTCTTTGTCTCTCTCTTCCTCTCTTTCTCTTTCTCTCTTGTTCTCTCTCTTTGTCTCTCTCTGTTCTTTTTTCTCTTTCTCTCTTTGTCTCTCTCTCTCTTCTCTTTTTCTTTCTCTCTTCCTTTCTTTCTTCCTTTCTCTTTCTTTCTCCCTTTCTCTCTTTCTTTCTCCCTCTTCCTTTTTCTTTTTGTCTCTTTTTCTTCCTCTTTCTCTCTCTCTCTTTCTCTCTCTCTTGTTCTCTTTCTCTTTGTCTCTCTGTTCTCTTTTTTCTCTTTCTCTCTCTCTTTGTCTCTCTTTTTTCTCTTTCTTTCTTTCTTTCTGTTTCTCTCTTTCACCCTTTTTCTTTTTTTCTCTCTCTCTCTTCCTCTTTCTTTCTCTTTCTTTGTCTTGTTCTGTCTCTCTCTTTGTGTCTCTTTCTGTTCTCTTTCTCTCTCTCTCTCTCTCTCTCTCTCTCTTTCTCTCTCTCTTTTTTCTTTCTTTCTCTCTCTCTTTGTCTCTCTTTCTGTTCTCTCTCTCTCTCTCTCTCTCTCTCTTTCTGTTTTCTCTCTCTCTCTCTCTCTCTCTCTCTCTCTTTCTGTTTTCTCTCTCTCTCTCTCTCTCTCTCTCTCTTTCTGTTTTCTCTCTCTCTCTCTCTCCCCGCCCCCCCTCCAGGATAAAAACAGCAGGAAACCACTTCAGAAAAATATTGCTCAGAGAACAGCATGGACTTGCCCAGGCAGTTGCCAAGAGTTCAGACTGATTTAAAGGTGTGTTCGCTCCCACACAAACACAGGGCAATCCCCAGTTTTCTTTGAACACAAAATGATTATCATCAGCTTTACGGGGGCTGAGATACCGTAGGACAGTGATGGCGAACCTTTTAGAGACCGAGTGCCCAAACTGCAACCCAAAACCCACTTATGCATCTCGGGTGCCGGGTGGGCGTGGCCCATTGGGTGGGTGTGGCTGCGGTGGTAACAGCAGACTGGGTGGGACTAAAAAGTTCAATCAATCAATTCCAACTTTGCAAGATCTTTTTTTTCCCTGCGAGAAGTTGAAATTGACTGATTGATTGAACCTTTTTTTTTTTTTTTGCACATGGCGGCGGAGGCCTAAAGCGAAAAGGTTTTATAAAACCCAGCTGAAGGCCTAGGACTGGGGCGACGGCGCGCGTGCCCACAGAGAGGGCTCTGAGTGCCGCCTCTGGCACCCGTGCCATAGGTTCGCCACCACTGCCGTAGGAAAATCGGGCTGTAGCCAAAAATATTAAGGGAGATTGCATACATGTGTCCCAGTGGGAGAAAGTTCCTGGTTAATCTTGTTCAGTGTTTAAAAAAGGAAGGAAGGAAGGAAGGAAGGAAGGAAGGAAGGAAGGAAGGAAGGAAGGAAGGAAGGAAGGAAGGAAGGAAGGAAGGAAGGAAGGAAGGAAGGAAGGAAGGAAGGAAGGAAGGAAGGAAGGGGAAGGGAGGAGGTTCTCCCACTTGAGCAGGGGGCTGGACTAGAAGACCTCCATGGTTCCTTCCAGCTCTATTCTATTCTTCCTTCCTTACAAAGCAACATGTCATCTAAAGCTAAAGTCGGGAGAAGTTGCTTCACTGCTTTTTGCCAGTTCACTGACTGAATAAATTTAAATTCTCTGCCTCTCCAAAATGCAAAACTTCATTTGTGCAAAAAAGCTCTTGAGTGCAACCAGTTTCCTGGTCATTTCTACTTTCTCACCAAGACAAAGAGAGTCACGTACTTCAAGGGTTTTTTTATTATTATTATTTTTAGCACAAATGTGTTGCGACTAAGCTAATGTGTCATTTTGAGGTTTGCTGCTGGTGGATACAATGCTATTCGCCCTGAGGATTGTTTTTTTTTTATTTTTTAGCACAGTTATTGCAATGTATCCAGTGTCCTGAGAGACAGAACAGTATATTTGTAGCTAAAAGTTTGGGCTGTTTTCTTGCAGACGTTTCATGACCCAAACTAGGTAACATCATCAGTGCAAGTAGGGAATGGAGCTTGCTTCTCATTTTATATATTAGTGCCATGTTCTTGTCAGTGTTCCTGTGAGCATTAACAAAGCACTGACAGGTCAAGCTACTCATATATAAACAATGCATTTCTGCACTTACTCAGGGGCACTTCCATGTATCTTTATTTCCTGTTATCTCTGGGTGGAGTTGAAAAGTCTTTGTAAAGGTAGAACTCAGCTCTCGATAGCAGTTGTCAATTGCCATCAACACTCCACAACTAGCCTCAACATGTAACTCGCCTTGTCCTTCTGCTGAAGTTCTGCTGAAGTAAGACATTTAGGAACTAAGAAGACAGGGCCTTTAAAAGAAAGATATATATAAAAAATAAATAGGATGGTGTAGTTTAGTGTGGTGTGGAGTGGAGTGGAATGGAACGGAATAGAACAGAACAGAACAGAATAGAATAGAAATTGGAAAATAGAATAGAATAGAATAGAATAGATATTGGAAAATAGAATAGAAAAAATAGAATAGAATAGAATAGAATAGAATAGAATAGAAAATAGAGGAGAGGAGAGGAGAGGAGAGGAGAGGAGAGGAGAGGAGAAGAGAAGAGAAGAGAAGAGAAGAGAAGAGAAGAGAAGAGAAGAGAAGAGAAGAGGAGAGGAGAGGAGAGGAGAGGAGAGGAGAGGAGAGGAGAGAAGAGGAGAGGAGAGGAGAGGAGAGGAGAGAAGAGAAGAGAAATTGGAAGGGTCCTTGGAGGTTATCTAGTCCAACCCCTACTCAGGCAGGAAACCCTATACCATTTCAGACAAATGGTTGTCCGATCTCTTCTTAAAAACTTTCAGTATTGGAGCATCCACAACTTCTGGAGGCAAGTCGTTCCACTGATTAATTGTCCTAACTGCCAGGAAATTTCTCCTTAGTTCCAGGTTGCTTGACTCCCTCTTCTTTGTGGGCAACCCCTGAGATATTGGAAGGCTGCTATCATGTCCCCACCAGTCCTTTTTTTTTCTTCATTAAACTAGACATACCCAGTTCCAGAAACCGTTCTTTGCATGTTTTAGCCTCCAGTCCCCTGATTATCTTTGTTGCTCATCTCTGCATCCTTTCCAGAGTCACAACATCTTGTGATGACCGAAACTGGACACAAGTACTCCAAGTCTGGCCTTACCTAGGCCTTGTAAAGTGGTAAAGATTGCAACTCTTCCGTTTCCCTTGCCACTTTGCCCAGAAATCATCAAAGCGGTAGTAAAACTGCACTTGAAACAAAAATAAACAGGTCCAAACACCTCCAGCTTGCAAAGCCTAAACATCTCGTAGGAAATACTGTCTAGAGATTCAAAACAACTCTACTTCCCACGGTGTCCAGGAAAGGTGCATCTAGTTGGACCTTTGCTTGTTTGTTTTAAAAAGTCTTAACAAAAGCGTCTGATTTTTTGCACCACTTGGGAAATTCTCCCAGCACGAAAAGCTATTTTAGGTTAGAGAGACTGGAGTCACTCCCTATAGCAGGGGTAGGCAACCTTGGCTCTTTTATGACTCGTGGACTTCAACTCCCAGAATTCCTGAGCCAGTATAGGGAACTATGATCCCTTTATGACCTGTGGACTTCAACTCCCAGAATTCCTGAGCCAGCATGGCTAAGCAAGGAAACCTCTCCCTTTCCCCTCAGCATGGCTGGCTCAGGAATTCTGGGAGTGGAAGTCCACGAGTCCTAAAAGAGCCAAGGTTGCCTACCCCTGCCTTATAGTATAGGGCAAAGGTTGCTGAAATTTACTGGATAGTTACTGAAACCACAACAGGTCATCCTTGACTGGCCACAGTTCATTTAGTGACCGTTCCAAGTTACAACAGCACTGGAAAAAGTAACATAATAATAATAATAATAATAATAATAATAATAATAATAATAATAATAATAATAATAATAATAATAATAATAAAAATAGTAGTAGTAGTAGTAGTAGTAGTAGTAGTAGTAGTAGTAATAATAATAATAATAATAATAATAATAATAATAATAATAATAATAATAGTAAAGTTGGAAGGGACCTTGGAGGTCATCTAATCCAACCCCCTGCTCAGGCAGGAAACCCTATACCATTTCAGACAAATGGCTGTCCAGTCTCTTCTTAAAAACTTCCAATGTTGGAGCATTCACCTCTTCTGGAGGCAAGTTGTTCCACTGGTTAATTGTTCTAACTTTTCAAGAAGTTTCTCCTTAGTTCCAGGTTGCTTCTCTCCTTGATCAGTTTCCACCCGTTGCTTCTTGTCCTGCCTTCAGGTGCTTTGGAAAATAGTTTGACTCCCTCTTCTTTGGGGCAGCCCCTGAGATACTGGAAGACTGCTATCATGTCCCCCCTCTTCCTTCTCTTCATTAAACTAGATATATCCAATTCTAGCAACCGTTCCTTATATGCTTTAGCCTCCAGTCCCCTAATCATCTTTGTTGCTCTTCTCTGCACTCTTTCTAGAGTCTCAGCATCTTTTGTACATCGTGGTGACCAAAACTGGATGCAGTATTCCAAGTGTGGCCTTACCAAGGCATTGTAAAGTGGTATTAACACTTCACATGATCTTGATTCTATCCCTCTGTTAATGCAGCCTAGCACTGTGTTGGCCTTTTTGGGACCATCTTTCCCATTTATGACCATTACAGCCTCTCCATAGCCAGGCTCGACAACCGGTACTCAATCAACCAGTGGAACAGAAGTTGCCTCCATAAATCGTGGGCGCTCCATCACTGGAGGTTTTCAAGAAGAGACTGGACAGCCACTTGTCTGAAATGGACTCTAGGGTCTCCTCCTTGAGCAGGGAGGGGGCTGGACTAGAAGACCTCCAAGGTCCCTTCCAGATCTACTCTTTTCTGATTCGGATTCCGATTCAGAGAGCATCAAGGATCCCCTATCAAAGGACCCAGCTCTGCTTTGCTCTCTCAAGCCAACTGGAGCAAAAAAAAAAAAAAAAAGGCAAAATCCATTACAGCACACAGAGAGTGACCCGTCTCCCTTTCCCAACGGGATCCCAGGCGACCAGGGAAGCCCGTCCCCATGAGAAAAAGAAAAGATCCCGTTCAGATGTCTCTGGAGATTCTGTCATCCAGGGTCGTGGTTGTGCCAAAAGTGCCTTTTTTTTTCAGGAGGCCCCCTGGACTTTCTTCTCTCTCTCTCTCTCTCTCTCTCTCTCTCTCTCTCTCTCTCTCAAGACATTTCGCTTCTCCTCCGAGAACTTTCTTGAGCGGAAAGAAACGAAAGGCCAGCCGCCTCGTGGCAAAACACCTTCGGGATCCCGTTCAGCCCCAAAGCGAGCATCAAAAAGCGCCTTTTTTGAGCTCAGCACGGAGCACGTAAAAGTTGCTCCAACTTGGCGGCGCTCTGAGCCGCGTCTCTGCCTCTGCCTGCCTCCTTCCCTCTCTCTCTTTCTTTTTCTCCCTCCCTGCCTCTCTCTCTGTCTCTCTCTCTTTCTCTCTTTTTCTCTCTTTTTCTCTCTCCGTCTCTCCCCTTCCCTCCCTCCCTCTTTCTTTCTTTCTTTCTTTCTCTCTCTTTCTCTCGTTGTTTTTCTCTCTCCCTGCCCCTCTTTCTCCTTCTCTCTCTTTCTCTCCTCCTGTCTCTCCCCTTCCCTCCCTGCCTCCCTCTTTCTCTCTCTCTCTCTCTTTCTCTTATTCTGTTTTTCTCTCTCCCTGCCCCTCTCTTTCTCCTTCTCTCTCTTTCTCTCTTTTTCTCTCCTCCTGTCTCTCCCCTTCCCTCCCTGCCTGCCTGCCTTCCTCTTTCTTTCTTTCTCTCTCTCTCTT
>NW_015390228.1:290301-296054 GCF_001527695.2 Protobothrops mucrosquamatus
TTTTCCCTCCCTCCCTCTTTTCCTTTTTCCCTCCCTTTCCCTCCCTTTCCCTTCCTTTCTTCCTCCCTCCCTCCTTCCCTCCCTTTTCCTTCCTTCCTTCCTTTTTTCCTTCCTCCCTTCTTCCCTCCCTTTTCCTTCCTTCCTTTTTTCCTTCCTCCCTTCTTCCCTCCCTTTTCCTTCCTTCCTTCCTTCCTTCCTTCCTTTTTCCTATCTTCCCATTCCTTCTTTCTTTTCCCTTCTTTCCTTTCCTTCCTTTCTTTTTTCCTTTTCTTCCTCCCTCCCTTCCTTCCTTCCTTTTTTCTTTTCCCTTTCTTCCCACTCTTTCCTTCCTTCTTTCCTTTCCTTCTTTTCCTTCCCCTCCTTTTTCCCTTCCTTCCTTCCTTCCTTCCTTCCTTCTTTTCCTTCCTTCCTTCCTTCCCTTTCTTCCTCCCTGCCTTTCTGCCTTCCTCCCTTCCTTCTTTCCTTCTTTTTCTTATCTTCCCATTCTTTCTTTTTCTTTCCTTCCTTCTTCCCTTTCCTTCTTTTCCTTCCTTCCTTACCTTCCTTTTTTCCTTTTTTCCACCCTCCCTCCCTCTCTACTTCCTTCCTTCCTTTTTCCTTCCTTTCCATTCCTTCTTTCTTTTTCCTTCCTTTCTCTCTTCTTCTTTCCTAACTTCCTTCCTTCCTTTTCTTCCCATTCATTCTTTCCCCTTCCTTTCTTCCTTCTTTTCCTTCTTTCCTCCCTTCCTTCCTTTCTTCTTTTTTTCCTTTTTTCCGTTCCTTCTTTCTTTTCCTTTCTATCCTTTCTTTTTTCCTTTTCCCTTTTTCCTTCCCTTCCTCTCTATCTTCTTTCCCTCCCTCCTTCCCTTCCTTCCTTCCTTTCTTTCTTTCTTTCTTTCTCTTTTCCCACCTTTATTACTGAATAAATAACTCAAGGCAGTGAACATATCCAACACATATCCAACATCCATCAATCTCTGCGTCGTCATTTGCAAGAAGTGTGCAGATAATTGAGCAACTCTCGGGATCCTCCTGAGCCAGTTTAGTGGTATGCCTAAAACAGATTTATATATATATATATATTTACTATGGGGTTCAGCGTCATGTTTCATGATTTCAAGTTGTACATACTATTTGTGTTCATCGTCACCGAAACTATGGTAGCGCTGCAGTTGTACCAATAAAGAGAATCTTTGTAGCTTTCTGAGCTTGGTGGTTTTCTTGCAGACGTTTCACGACCCAACTAGGTACAGAGGTGGAAAGCAAGCCCCACTTCCTTCTAGCACTGATGAGGTAACCTAGTTGGGTCATGAAACGTCTGCAAGTAAACCACCAAGCTCGGAGAGTGGGCACACTATCAAAATCTGAGGACCACAATATTGAAAGATGTTCGTGGTTACCAAGTCTTTTGTAGGCTCATCTCGAAGTGTGATTCTTGAACTTGGAAGAAGGATGGCGGTTTATGGGTTGGGAGCTTCCTTCCTTCCTCCCTCCCCCTCTCTCTCTCTTTCTTTCTTTCTTTCTTTCTTTCTTTTTCATTTCCCACCTTTATTACCGAATAAATAACTCAAGGCAGTGAACATATCCAACACGCCTTCCTCCACCTTCTAGGGCAGTGTTTCTCAACCTTGACAATTTTAAGGCATGTGGACTTCAACTCCCAGAATTCCACAGCCAGCATTGCTGGCTTTGGAATTCTGGGAGTTGAAGTCCACATGCCTTAAAATTGTCAAGGTTGAGAAACACTGTTCTAGGGTTTTAGAGACAGGTTTGGTGATTTGTCTGTCTTCTCCTTGCATGTGTAACCAGGCTACTAAATAAAGCCCCAGTTTTAGAGTCTGCACACCACATTCAGCCTTAACAGCTCTCGTTTGTGCAACTTTTACACTCCCTTGTATCCAGAAGGTAAAACGAACCATTTGCTGGCTAACTAACAGTGGTAAAATGGGGGCAAACTCGGTTAACAAGCCTTTCACTTACGGACATAAATTTGGGACTCACTTGATACTGAAAACGAGATGGGTAGGGCTCCTTAGCAGAAATAATAAACGGCCTGCTCCATTATTTACATCAAATTGGACTCAAGGTAAAGGGTTTGAAGGCCTTGAGATAAGAATTAATAACAGTTAAGGGCTGTAATCTAAGTGCCTTGAAAGGCCTCCAGCTACAGGAAAAGGATCAAAGGTTGACCAAAAACAGCACAAACCTTCTAAGATTACAGCGCATCACACCACCACCAGACAGTAAAACAAAACAGACGCGCCAGGCTTTCAAATCAAACACCGTTCAAGTGTTTCTGTTTTTTAAAAAAGAAACAAAACTACAGAGTTCATTTGCCTGGATGCCCTGTAATACGTCACTGCTAAATTGGTGCAATAACTGCTAAATGTGAAGTTTAATCCACAGAACGCCAGATTTAAAAAGTAAAAAAAAAAAAAAAACCCTCCTCATTGCAGCCTTGAAAATAACGCAACAATTGCTGATAATGTCTCACATTTTATCCTACCAGATTTGGGCTCTCTACGTAATTGAAACATCCTTTATTTCAACCTAACGGTCTAGAGGTTTCTTCTTCATTTTAAATTTTATGTTAACCCATTTTTGTTGTTTTTATTGTTCAAACCCTGGGCTTTGAACATACATGATACAGGTAGTCCACAATTGACCCCAAATTTCTGTGACTAACTGAGACAGTTGCTTAGTGAGTTTTGCCCCCATTTTACGACCTTTCTTGCTACAGTTGTTGTGAATCGTTGTTGTTCCACTGGTTAATTGTTCTAACTGTCAGGAAGTTTCTCCTTAGTTCTAGGTTGCTTCTCTCCTTGAATGCTCCAACACTGGAAGTTTTTAAGAAGAAACTGGACAGCCATTTGTCCGAAATGGTATAGGGTTTCCTGCCTGAGCAGGGGGTTGGACTCGATGACCTCCAAGGTCCCTTCCAATTTTATCATTATTATTATTATATCTATCTATCTATCTATCTATCTATCTATCTATCTATCTATCTATCTATCTATCTATCTATCTATCTACACAGACACAGACACAGACACACAGAGAGACACACACACACAGAGAGAGAGAGACACACACACAGACACAGACACACACATAGCAGTGTCATCAGTTCACCTTTTAAGGCCCATCCTTACCTGTAAACAAATCTACACATTAATACTCCGAGCTTTATTCTGAGAAGGCCACACCTGTTTTGTCACCTAGTAACTATTTGCCATCAACAGCCCGTTCGGTATTTTCTTACAAGGAGGACTCCTGTACAGAATTGGTTGGAAAGAAGAAAAAGGTGAACATTTTGTCTTGAGGTAAAAGGAGTGGGGAGGACGGAGAAATTCACTATTAGTTTAAGAATTTGTCAGGGGAACCATGGAAACCATCACCAGCCATCCAGATCACGTATTGGAGGAGATCCAGCATTACAATCTGAGGTTCAACAAATCTGTTCTGAAAGGGAATCATCAAGAGGGTGAGGAGATTATGGAATATCCATCCCAACTAACTCCGCTCCTTCTGGTTCTGGTCAAAACTCTTGGTCAACACTTGGAGTTCACCACTAAAGTTCTCCAGAATTCCTGCCAGTTGCTGAATATGGTCTACCATCAACGTGAGCAAGAGGCTTCCTGCACAGGCAAGTAATAACACATTTTGTCAACCAGGATTAGGGGTTCACTAGCTATGAATCAGTGTTCCTTGTTGAATGCGCCTATGAATCAAAACTCCGGCTTCTGTTTTAAAGTTAAATATGTAAAATTAGATTCAATTGGTCTCCCAGATCCAGTTAATAATAATAATAATAATAATAACAACAACAACAACAACAACAATGATATCTGTAATAACATCAAACATCCACATTTGCCTATCCCAGGTCCTTCGTAAGGACTCAATAGGTAGACAAAATGCCAAATCCAGTCTGAACATCTGGCTGACTGTGCGATGATCCATAATAATAATAATATAGAGTTGGAAGAGACCTTGAAGGTCTTCTAGTCCAACCCCCTGCTCAGGCAGAAAACCCTATACCATTTCAGACAAATGGCTGTCCAGTCTCTTCTTAAAAACTTCCAGTGTCGGCGCATTCACCGCTTCTGGAGGCAGGTTGTTCCACTGGTTAATTGTTCTAACTGTCAGGAAGTTTCTCCTTAGTTCTAAGTTGCTTCTCTCCTTGATTAGTTTCCATCCGTTGCTTCTTGTCCTGCCTTCAGGTGCTTTGGAGAATAGCTTGACTCTCTCTTCTTTGGGGCAGCCCCTGAGATACTGGAACACTGCTATCATGTCACCCCTCATCCTTCTCTCCGTTAAACTAGACATTCCCAATTCCTGCAACCGTTCCTTATATGTTTTAGCCTCCAGTCCCTTGATCATCTTTGTTGCTCTTCTCTGTACTCTTTCTAGAGTCTCAACATCTTTTTTACATCGTGGTGACCAAAACTGGATGCAGTATTCCAACGCTTCTTTGCAGGAGGGTGTCTTTCCTGCGGCCCTTAAGGAGGCCGTTGTGAGGCCCCTCCTCAAGAAGCCTTCCCTGGACCCAGATGAGTTGGCCAGTTATCGCCCAGTCTCCAACCTTCGCTTTGCGGCGAAGGTTGTTGAGAGTGTGGTTGCGCGGCAATTCCCTCGGCACCTGGATGAATCAGTCTATCTGGNCCTCTCTCTTTCTCTCATTCTGTTTTTCTCTCTCCCTGCCCCTCTCTTTCTCCTTCTCTCTCTTTTTCTCTCTCCCTGTCTCTCCCCGCCCCTCCCTCCCTCTTTCTTTCTCTTTCTCTCTATTTCTCTCTCCGTCTCTCCCCTTCCCTCCCTCCCTCTTTCTCTCTTTCTCTTTTTCTCTCTCCCTGCCCCTCTCTCTTTCTCCTTCTCTCTTTCTCTCTTTTTCTCTCTCCCTGCCTCTCCCCTCCCCTCCCTCTTTCTCTCTCTTTCCCTCTCTCTCTCTCTCACTCACTCACTCACTCTTCCGGGCTTCCAGGTGTGTCGGAGAGACACGCCGAGCGAGGACACGGGTTTCCTCCAGCGGCTCGTGGGAACGCAGCCCATCGCAGCTTACCTGGCGGCTCTTCCGAGGCGCAGACCTGGCCGGGAGGGAGGGAGGGGGGGGGAGGAAAGGAAGTGACTCGGAGCCCGTCCTCGCCTTTACTTTCTCTTTCTCGCCTTCCTCGGCGGCTGCTCCTTCCTGATTTGTTCCGGGCCGGGCCTCGGGAAGGCGCCCCAGAAAGGGCTGGGCTGGGGCTGGGGCTGGGGCTGGGCGGCCAGGCAGGCGCCACCCAAAGCCAGCCGAAGGGCGGGAGGGTCACCTGGGCCACCTGGGCCACCTGGCCGCCGCCGCCGCCGCCGCGCTTTCCCCGCGAGGGCTGGGGGCGGAGGAGCTTTTTTTTGGGGGGGGGGGTCGCTGCTTCTGCTGCAGGGGCTGCCTGGCGGAAGTTCCACCGGTCGAGCGCTGCCTGGCCTGCGGGCAGAGAGGGCGGGCAAGGCAGGCGGCGCTCCGAAGCCGGCTCTGGAGAGCTTTCCATCCTTCCTTTCTCCCTTCCTTCCTTCCCTCCCTTTTCCTTCCTTCTTTCCTTCATTCCTCCCTTTTCTTTCCTTCCCTCCCTTTTTCCTATCTTCCCATTCCTCCTTTCTTTTCCCTTCCTTCTTTCTTTTCCTTCTTTCCTTCTTTTCTTTTTTCCTTTCCTTCCTCCCTTTCTTCCTCCCTCCCTCCCTCCCTTCCTTTTTTCTTTTTCCTTTCTTCCCATTCTTTCCTTCCTTCTTTCCTTGCCTTCTTT
>NW_015390228.1:303914-311090 GCF_001527695.2 Protobothrops mucrosquamatus
CTTCCTTCCTTCCTTCCTCTCTCTCTCTCTCTTCTTTCCTTCCGTCCTCTCTCTCTCTCTCTTCCTTCCTTCTTTCCTTCCTGTCTTCCTTCCTTCCTTTCTATATTCCTTCCTTCCTTTCCTTCGTTCCTTCCTTTCTTCCTCTCTCTCTTCCTTCCTTCCTTTCCTTCCTTCTTTCCTTTCTTCCTCTCTCCTTTCCTTCCTTCCTTCCTTCCTTCTTTCTTTCTTTTCCTTCCTTCCTTCCTTCCTCTCTCTTCCTTCCTTCCTCTCTTCCTTCCTTCCTTCCTTCCTTTCTTTTTTCTTTCCTTCCTTTCCTTCGTTCCTTCCTTTCTTCCTCTCTCTCTTCCTTCCTTCTTTTCCTCCCTTCCTCTCTCTCTCTTCCTTCCTTCCTTTCCTTCATTCCTTCCTTTCTTCCTCTCTTGCTTCCTTTCTTCCTTCCTTCCTTCTTTCTTTTCCTTCCTTCCTTCCTTCCTTCCTTCCTCTGTCTCTCTCTCTCTCTCTCTTTCATTCTTTCTTTCTTTCCCTTTTTGTCCTCTCAACTAGACATTTTGTTTTTTAAGGAGTTACTCCTAAAAGGTCCTTGCTTTTGCTGTTGCAGAATGGGAGAGCCTAGCAAAGTGGCTTCAAGGATTAAACACCCAACTGCTGCGTCTGGTTGAAGACCTTGGACGGTCCGGAAATGAGCTGGTGAGAATCCACTCTGGAAAACCAGTTGATGTGCAACACAGCCCTGATGAGTCCAGGAATTCTCAGAGCGATGGCGACAAGGAGGAAATGGATATGGCGTTACACAGCTCTACGCATCAGCTCCCTTCTCCCCCTTCTTCTCTTCCTCTGTCGGAGGAAAACCAGTTGGTGGAACTGGAAAAGAAGGTTCCCTTCAAGGAAAAAGAACTGGAAAAGGAAGAGGAAGGTCCAGCGCTTCTAAGCAGCGAAAATCCCAATAAATCAGAAGAACTGCATCTGGGGCCAAAGAACGACAGTGAAAAAGATTCTTACTCAGCTGAGAAAATCCACGAAAACCTTATTTCGGGAGACGGCGGGAAAAATATCATGGTGTCCCCAAATCCAGAAGAGGTCATTGCAGATCATCTTGAGAGGATGCCCACTCAAGAAACCCAGGCAGAGATCAAAGAAACCGTGGACGAGACAGAACGTGAGACTTGCAACCCGCTAAGAAAATCGGAGACTATAAATGAGGATTTCAATCAGAAGCGGAGGAATGAGGGAATTGGCCAAAGCCTGGAAGAAAGTTCTGGAAGGCCAGAAGATTGGCAGGAAAGCCGCTCCATGGTCCCGTTGATTGACAAGCTGGAAGAAGAGAAGGATGCATACAGCAAAGAGTAAGAGGAAACAATCTTCCTTGTATTCTCAACCTGTGGATACAGGGAACATTTATGTAGCAATGTTGCTTCTCCATCTCACTGTCACACCATAGAGAAGAGACAATCTATTGGCTTCGGGGTTTTGGTTGTTTTTTTTCCTGGTGCAGGAAAAAAAAAAGTACCCTTGACATATAACCATTTGTTTAGTGACCGTCCAAATGGCACTTGGGGGGAAAAAGTGACTTTAAGACCATTTTTCGCACTTAAAACAGCCGTCGCTGCATCCCCACGGTCATGGGATCAAAATTCGGGTGCTTGGCAACTGGCAGGTATCATGACAGTTGCACTGTCCCAGGGTCAGGTGATCGCCGTTTGTAAACACACACACACACCCAAGCTGGCTTCTGATAAGCAAAGTCAACGGGGGAGATGCTTGATTCGTTAATGAGCGCAGGATTCATTGAAGAACCGCCACGGTTCAATTAACCGCTGTGGCAAAAAGGGCACTAAGTGGGCAAAGCTGACTTACAGTAACCGCTGTTTTGCTTAGTGACCTAAATTTCAGGCTCAATGGTGGCCGTAAGTCAAGGACCGCCACCTGTTACCCTTTCATTCTACCCCCTGAAGCCTTCTGAACACATCACCGACTTGTTATAAAAACGTCTCCGTGTTGGGAAAAAGGGGGCACTGCAGAAAAATGTTTACCAACCAAAATGCGTGCAGCTAAGTCAGTTTTGATGTAACATTGTTGCCTTGGGCCAGGAGTAGGCAACCTTGGCTCTTTCATGACTCGTGGACTTCAACTCCCAGAATTCCTGAGCCAGCATGGCTCAGCTTGGAAACCTCTCCCTTTCCCCTCAGCGTGGCTGGCTCAGGAATTCTGGGAGTTGAAGTCCACGAGTCATAAAAGAGCCAAGGTTGCCTACCCCTGCTCTAAACTAATAAACTCTACATTAATTAACATTAATTATGCTTTCATATGTTCGTCTAGCTCAGGGGTCTTCAAACTTGGCCCTTTTATGACTCGTGAACTTCCACTCCCAGAATTCCTGAGCCAGCATAGGGGAACTATGGCCCCTTCATGACTCGTGGACTTCAACTTCCAGAATTCCTGAGCCAGCATGGGGGAACTATGGCCCCTTCATGACTCATGGACTTCAACTCCCACAATTCCTGAGCCAGCATGGGGGAACTATGGCCCCTTCATGACTCATGGACTTCAACTCCCACAATTCCTGAGCCAGCATGGGGGAACTATGGCCCCCTTCATGACTCGTGGACTTCAACTTCCAGAATTCCTGAGCCAGCATGGCTTAGCTTTGAAACCTCTCCCTGTCCCCTCAGCATGGCTGGCTCAGGAATTCTGGGAGTTGAAGTCCAGAAGTCATAAAAGAGCCAAGGTTGCCTACCTCTGGCTTAGGCCTAGGCCACTTTATGACTGGTGGACTTCAACTCCCAGAATTCCTGAGCCAGACACGCTGAGGGGAAAAGGAGAGGTTTCTAAGCTGAGCCATGCTGGCTCAGGAATTCTGGGAGTTGAAGTCCACCAGTCATAAAAGAGCCAAGGTTGCCTACCTCTGCCTTGGGCTGTACATCCCTAGGAAAAAAATAACATGGAAAGGGTACCATGGGTGAGGGATGAAACCTATTCTAGTATTTTTAATCGAGAGAAATCATTTTTTTTCTTAAAAAACAAAAAAAAGTATGGGTTCAGCCCAGACTATTCAAGGGAAGGGAGAGGTGAAAGAAAATTGCATCCATTTTTCCAAGGTTTCTTAAACAAACCCCTAATATTTAGAAGCCCTAGCCGGGACCACACAGCTGCGATTTAAGGCAGCCCATTAGCCTATTACTGTTTCATAAAAAGACCCAACAACAACTTGTCATTACCTGGAATAAAATCAATTTCCCTTTAACTATTTTGTAAATGTATAAGGAAGCTAGGTAATTGGATTATATTTCATCCAGATGATACTTAACATTTTAATAGTGTTGTTTTTTTTTCCCAGTGGCCCTGCATTGCCAAGTAGCTAGTACGGTTATTTATGCTCTTGCAGATAAGGCTGAAGAAAAGGGGAAAAAAACCCACAATAATCACAGCAAAGGGTGACCCTTATACTTCTATAAATAATGCAGCTGGGGATGTCTATGTTTCTTCCTTGGTGAGCCTCCTTCAGCTCCGGGAAGTAAGTGATGCTATGAAGCCACACGATGCATCACACCCAAATCAGTCACCTCTTCATGATGTCTAGGTGTGATCCCACTGCTGAAAAGCCTAATGCAGTTTCTGACCTAGATACAAATTATTCTACGGGTATGTCTAGTCTAACAATGAGAAGGACTAGGGGTGACATGATCGCGGTCTTCCAATATATCTAGGGCTGCCCCAAAGAAGATGGAGTCAAGCTATTCTCCAAAGCACCTGAAGGCAGGACAAGAAGCAACGGATGGAAACTAATCAAGGAGAAAGGCAACCTAGAGCTGAGGAGGAATTTCCTGACAGTTAGAACAATTAACCAGTGGAACCACCTGCCTCCAGAAGCGGTGAATGCTCCAACACTGGAAGTTTTTAAGAAGAGTCTAGGACAGGGGTGTCAAACTCAATTTCATTGAGGGCCGCATCAGCATTGCAGTTGCCCTTGGGGGGCTGGGTGGGTGTGGCCAGGGTGGGTGCAGCCTACTGGGTGGGTGTGGATGGAGTGGATGTGGCCTACTGGGTGGGTGCGGCCAGCTCTACATCGTTCGCGTCAAGGGTGCCTGTGGGGGCCTGGGCAGGAGTGGGACAGATCTGAGGGTCTCTGGCAGAAGGGGGTAGGACCGGAGAAAGTGCCAAGGCATGGTCCACTGGAGGAGCCTCACTGTTCCTCTTAGGCCATGCAGGGGGAGGGCTTATGGAGCTAAGACTGAATGCGTTTCAGCATAGATGGCCACCACAAAATTGTACATTGGCTCCCGGCTGGGGCAAGGCAGAGGGGGCCATTCCCTCACTGTTTCCAGGATGGCTTCGCGGGCCACATGAAACACTTTGCAGGCCGCATCTGGGCCCCGGGCCTTGTGTTCGACATGTCTGGTCTAGGAGATTCTCTGTCATCCAGGTCATGGTTGTCCCAAAGGTGCTTTTTTTCAGGAGGCAACTGGACTTCCTTGTTTTTCTTTGAAGACGTTTCGCTTCTCATCCCAGAAGCTTCTTCAGCTCTGACTGGAGAGTGGGGAATGGAAGGATTTATACTCCTTGCAGAGAGCTGGTCCTTTGCATTCTTTTAGAGAGTTGTTGAGGCCACCTGGAGGTTTATCCGTGTTATCAAACCTTGAGTGGCTGGCAGATGACTTGAAAGTCAGACTTTTACAGCTAAAAAAGGATTGAAGCTATGTGAACGTTCCTTCTCTTTCTCCTTCAGCCAATGAGAGTGAAAAGCAAGGAAGTCAACTCAGAATGAGCTCTGAACCTCTAAGCTTTTTCTTAATGTGTAGGAGAAATCAAAATATCTCATTAATTACTCACAATGGTCTTCCACATTGCCACTACATTCTACAGCATGGGTCCCCAACCACCGGTCCATGGACCAGTACCGGGCTGTGGCATGCCAACAATCGGTCCACACAAACAAGCAAAGCCCCATCTGTGGGATGCAGGCAGCACATAAAACCACACCCCCTCCGGTCTGTGGAAAAAAACTCTCTCCACGGAACCGGTCCCTGGTGTTCAAAAGGTTGGGGACCTCTGTTGTATAGCACTGAGATTTTGGGCTGTCTATCTCATCCAAGCGTGAGCCAAGCCTGACTGTCTCAGCTTCTTACTCAGACAAGGTGTGCTTTGGAGGTTTGCTCTGGGTGTGCAGCCTTCTTGGCTGCAGGATGTTTTCTGCCCTGGGTCCCTTCACTGTTGGAGACAGGCACAGGCAGTTGGGGATGAGTCTATGTTGTCTGAATCTCAAACTGACTGCAGGAACCCTTTGTGCTTCAGCCTGAGATGCAGACAACACAGACGCATCCCCAACAGCCTGCGCCTGTCATGAAGGGACACAGGGCAGAAAACATCCTGCAGCCAAGAAGGCTGCAGGTGGCCTCAACGACTCTCAAAAAGAAGGCAAATGACCAGCTGTCTGCAAGAAGTATAAATCCTTCCATTCCCCACCATTCAGTCAGAGCTGAAGAAGCTTCTGGGATGAGAAGCAAAACGTCTTCAAAGAAAAACAAGAAAGTCCAGTTGCCTCCTGAAAAAAAGCACCTTTGTGTCAGTCTTCCAGTAACTGAGGGTCTGTCTTAAGAAGAAGGAGTTGACCTAGTCTCCAGAGCAGCTGAGGCCAGGACAAGAAGCGATGGATGGAAGCTTATCAAGGAGAGATTCAACTTAGAAATAAGTAGAAATTTCCTAACAGCGAGAACTATTAACCAACCGAACGGCTTGCCTTAAGAAGCCTTGGATGCACCATCACTGGAGGTTCCCAAGAAGAGATTTAGATGGCCATTAGTCCAGAATGGTATAGGGTCTCCACCTCAAGCAGGGGGTCAGAGTAGGAGACCTCAAGGTCCCTTCTAGTTGCGATTCTGTATTTTGTCCATTGCTCTCTCTTTTTTCTCTCTCATGAATGCTATTTCTTGGCTATATATAGATTTTTCACGGAAGCGAATGAACTGGGAGAAGCTGAACTATCCTGTAGTGTTACAGCCCCTTGCGGTGTTCTCGAACGTCTCACAGTCACAGTGGTCAATGATTTAAGTCCCTTTGTTGTGAACGATGCCGAGGAACTGGTCAGCAACGTCATCTCTGCCGAGTGCTCATCGGTGGACCAGCTAACAGCTTCTCCAATCAGCATCGCGATCCCGTTTGCTTCCCGTTACAGAGGAATGTACAAAGACATCATGGTGAAAGTGACTGACGTAAACTTCCAGTCCATTTACTTGACTCCTACCTCTTTGGAAGGACATCAAGGCAGCCAGAAGGTTAGTGAACTCGTTAAACCGATATCATCCTTCAACCATAGGGCAGAAGGAAACTTAAATCCTGGTTTTTTTTTCTCCTTTTGACTTCATGCAGGGGTCAGCCGCCGTGGTGAAAACCGGCCAGCTTGGTCTCTTTTCGGCGGTTTCCTGCTTGAAGAAGGAAACGTGGACCGTTCCGAGGAAAGGGATTTTGCAAAAGCTTCACATGGACCCCAGAATTTCATTTTGCTATCCGTCGTCAACGTTCAGTTCTCGGGTGACGGTGGGCCTAAAGGTATGGCTGGAAAATGGTGGGCTGATGTCTTGGGCACGGGCACGTTTTTCACCCACCGTAATACATAAAACACATTTTGATCGGAAGAAATGTAGAATAAAATACGGTAGCTAATAATTCACACCCAGGATGACTTCCTTCAGTGAAAGGAAAAAATAATAATAATGTGGCCTCTTGTAAATTGAATGATCTACTTTAAGGTCACCCATTCGATCATTATCATCAGTACTTTTTCATTGGTAATATTGTCCTTTAATAGCAGATTTCTATACAATCCTTCCTTCCTTCCTTCCTTCTTATTCTTTCCTTCCTTCCTTTTCCTTCCTTCCTCCCTCCCTCCCTTCCTTCCTTTTCCTTCCTTCTTTCCCTTCCTTTCCCTCCTTCCTTCCTTCCTTCCTTCCTTCCCTTCCTTCCCTCTCTCTCTTCCTTCCTTTCTCAAAATCAACTTTCCTTCCTTCCTTCCTTTCTTCCTTCCTTCCTTCCTTCCTTCCTTCCTTCCTTCCTATTCTTTCCTTCCTTCCTATTCTTTCCTTCCTTCCTTCCTATTCCTTCCTTCCTTTTCCTTCCTCCCTCCCTCCCTCCCTTCCTTTTCCTTCCTTCCTCCCTCCCTCCCTTCCTTTTTCTTTCTTCCTT
>NW_015390228.1:311447-314130 GCF_001527695.2 Protobothrops mucrosquamatus
CTCCCCCCTCCCTTCCTTCCTTTTCCTTCCTTCCTTCCCTTCCCCCCTTCCTTCCCTCCCTTCCCTCTCTCCCTTCCTTTCTCAAAATTCCTTCCTTCCTTCCTTCCTTCCTTCCTTTCTTATCTGTTATCTATCACCCATCTATCTTTCCCATTTCATTTATCCATCTGTCCAATTTTGAGGCCACCTGACCCCTTAACAATTTTGGGAAGGTTGCAGATAAAGAGATAGAAAAGGCACAATCAAGAATCATAACCATTTTTCAAAACAAGCTCGCCATAGGGGATGGGACGTTACGCAGGATCTGCAGGACGAGGGACTCATTCTGCCCTTTGAGGGATTCCAGCCACAGTTCAAAAAGGAATTTGAAAAGTGATTTTAATAGATTGCTGCTCGTCTTTATTTATAGTACTGCAAATGCTTAAAGGAGTTTTTTTACATGAAAAAAGAGAGACTGATGTTCAGTTCATCCCTGGGTGGCAGCAATAGCTTATGAAAGAGACTAGGAATATATTCATTGCAGAATGTCTGTTATTTGGTTTAGTTCCTGTATGAATTCTCTTTCTTCTCCTTTATGAGGTAAAATTATTTTATTTCTTTTTTTAAAAAAACAAAAAGGATATCTTGTCTTCCCTGATGAGAAGGAACAGGTACTCCTGCATGCTATTCAGGTTCCTTTAGACCAACAGAGCAAGACATATTTTTGTTAAAGCCGAGATAATAATTAGTCAGTGGAATGGAAGCTGTGGGTGCTCCAACAATGGAAGTTTTCAAGAAGAGACTAGACAGACATCTGTTGGAATGGTATAGGGTCTCCTGCTTGAGCAGGTAGTTGGACTAGAAGACCTCCAAGGTCCCTTCCAACTTTATTATTCTGTTATTTCAAAAGGACCATATTCTGCCACAGAGAACAGAACAGAACAGAATAGAATACAGGATTGCAGAATAGAATAGAATAGAATAGAATAGAATAGAATAGAAGAGAAGAGAAGAGAAGAGAAGAGAAGAGAAGAGAAGAGAAGAGAAGAGAAGAGAAGAGAAGAGAAGAGAGAAAAAATATAGAATAGAATAGGATATAGATATAGAATAGAATACATATAGAAAGAATAGAATAGAATAGAATAGAATAGAATAGAATAGATAAATATAGAAAGAATAGAATAAAATAGAACAGAATAGAATAGAATATGAAGAGAGAATAGAATAGAATAGAAATGGAATGGAATGGAATGGAATGGAATGGAATGGAATGGAATGGAGTGGAGTGGAGTGGAGTGGAATATGGAATATAAGAATAGAATAGAATAGAATAGAATAGAATAGAATAGAATAGAATAGAATAGAATAGAATAGAATAGAATAGAAGTGGAGTGGAGTGGAGTGGAGTGGAGTGGAGTAGAATATGGAATAGAATAGAATAGAATAGAATAGAATAGAATAGAATAGAATAGAATAGAATAGAGTAAATATAGAATAGAATAGAATAGAATAGTAGATAGAATAAATATAGAATAAAATAGAATAGAATAGAATAGAATAGTAGATAGAACAGAACAGAACAGAACAGAATAGAATAGAATAGAATAGAATAGAATAGAATAGAATAGAATAGAATATCTGTAGGCCTAAGACAGTACTGTGGCAATTAGCTGTTCAACGGAGTGATGGCACTTCTAACTTTGATCCTGACCAACTCAAGGTTGACTCAGCCTTCCATCCTTCAGAGGTTGGTCAAATGTTGGGGGGCAATAGGCTGACTCTGTAAACCAGGGGTCTTCAAACTTGGCCCTTGTATGACTTGTGGCTGAGGAATTCTGGGAGTTGAAGTCCACAAGTCATAAAAGGGCCAAGTTTGAAGACCCCTGCTCTAAACCGCTTAGAGAAGGCTGTAAAGCTCTATGAAGCAATATATAAGTTTAAGTGCTGTTTGCTATTGCTATTTCCTTGGCATTGATTTTTTTTCCTGCCAGCCCTGCTCCCTTTGACATGTCCTTGGCCAATAATCACTTTGCCTGGCTATGTACTGTATATGTCCAACTGTATAGTGGACAATGGGCAGCTTTTTCAAATGTATCCAGGCTGAATCTGTTGCTAGTATCACTTATGAGAAGGGAGATTTAATGAAGATCCCTGCAGGAACATCTCTGCCTTACCTAACGAGAGAAATTGAATAAATGTTTCATGTCCTTCTTCATTGTCCTTGATATTCATCTTGGCGGCAAGGATTTAATTATGCTTCTGTTAACCAACTACTTTGGAAATTAAGTAGAAAGTCTTTTTTCTTCCTTTAGGAGATAAGTTCGTGGAGAGTTCAAGAATTCTGCTCCATCCCCATTGTAATTGGCATCATGATTGAATAGCTGTGTTCCTTAGAGGGACATGAGCCTCACTGCACAGAGATTTAATAGTAGTAGTAATAGTAGTAGTAGTAGTAGTAGTAACAACAATAACAACAACAACAACAACAACAACAACAACAACAACAATAATAATAATAATAATAATAATAATAATAATAATAATAATAATAATAATAATAATAAAGTTGGAAGGGACCTTGGAGGTCATCTGGTCCAACCCCCTGCTCAGGCAGGAAACCCTATACCACTTCAGACAAATGGTTGTCCAATCTCTTCTTAAAAACTTCCAGTGTTGGAGCATTCACCGCTTCTGGAGGCAGGTT
>NW_015390229.1:0-37067 GCF_001527695.2 Protobothrops mucrosquamatus
CTACATTTTGGCAAGAAAAACCAAATGCACAGGTATAGTATAGGTGGTACCTTGCTCAGAAGTAGTAACTGTGAGAGGATCTCAGAGTCCTAGTTGACAATCACTTAAATATGAGCCAGCAGTGTGCTGCAGCTGCCAAAAAAGCCAACACAGTGCTAGGCTGTATTAACAGAGGGATAGAATCAAGATCACGTGAAGTATTAATACCACTTTACAATGCCTTGGTAAGCCACACTTGGAATACTGCATCCAGTTTTAGTCACCACGATATAAAAAAGATGTTGAGACTCTAGAAA
Source organism: Protobothrops mucrosquamatus (assembly GCF_001527695.2). Lineage (NCBI taxonomy): Eukaryota > Metazoa > Chordata > Lepidosauria > Squamata > Viperidae > Protobothrops > Protobothrops mucrosquamatus. The sequence goes on from NW_015390229.1 coordinate 297, forward strand.
CAGTACAGAGAAGAGCAACAAAGATGATTAGGGGACTGAAGGCTAAAACATATAAGGAACGGTTGCTGGAATTGGGTATGTCTAGTTTAATGAAGAGAAGGACGAGGGGGGACATGATAGCAGTGTTCCAATATCTCAGGGGCTGCCACAAAGACAAGAGTCAAGCTATTCTCCAAAGCACCTGAAGGCAGGACAAGAAGCAATGGATGGAAACTAACCAAAGAGAGAAGCAACTTAGAACTAAGGAGAAATTTCCTGAGTTAGAACAATTAATCAGTGGAACAACCTGCCTCCAGAAGCTGTGAATGCTCCAACATTGGAAGTTTTTAAGAAGAGACTGGACAGCCATTTGTCTGAAATGGTATAGGGCAGTGGTTTTCAACCTGTGGGTCGGGACCCCATTTGGGGTCGATCGACCATTTCATGGGGGTCGCCAAGCAAGGCTGTCCGCCATTTTTTTGTCCGCCATTTTTTCCCCCTTTTCCGGCGGGTGCCTTACCTCCCTTGGGCTGGGCCAGCTGGTGGTCGGCCTGCTCTGTCTCTGCCACTTGCCAGCTACACCTCGGCCGGCGCAGGGGGCGGAACCACGCATGCGCGGCGCTCCCGGGCAGGGAAAGTCCTCGACTTATGACTGGTTGGGTAGTCCTCGACTTACGACCGGTTTAGTCCTCAACTTACGACCTGTTTAGTCCTCGACTTATGACCGGTTGGGGTCACAGCATTAAAAAGATTGAGAACCACTGGTATAGGGTTTCCTGCCTGAGCAGGGGGTTGGACTAGATGACCTCCAAGGTCCCTTCCAACTTTATTACTATTACCCATGTAGTCACTAGTAATCGGGCTCAACTTGATTTGTAAACAACAGTCTTCTACTCCCTTTTGATCTTTAGAGCCAGCGTACCGGATATTATTAGGAAATACCAAGCAACATTATTCTGGATATGGACATAATTTAGTGAGCTTACATTTGTTTCTACTACTTTCAGGTCTTTGCTGTTTTATATTTCTTCAAAAAAAATTGAAGTACCTGGTCTCCAGTGATATGCACATTGTTTCCTTTAAAAAAATCTATTAAAATAGTAGGAATTATAGTTAGTTTCTATCGCATCCATATCAATGCTCTCATCTTCCATCCATCTTTCAGCCAGAAGTTTTTTGTTCATAATACTGAATTGGTCCTAACACCACCTTCAGTATGTGCACATGCACACACACACACATACACACACATATCAGACATCATTCACTTTTACTTCAGCAAACAAAGGATCAAATATATGGCTAGAACAGATCCAGATTGTCTTTGTCATAAACATAACAATATAGTATACAAACACACACACACATTTTAAACCAGTTGTGTGTGTGTGTGTGTGTATTAGATGCTTTGTATTGATACCATTTTCATTTAGGTATTCAATTTTTTCTTCTATTTCTTAATTCTGTTTAGGGTTTGGGGAGTTGTTTATTGTCTTTAGTATTTTCTTATTCCTTCTTGTTTTGTATCTTTGAGCTGTATTTTTATAACCTTGCCATAAAAATATTAAATCAGAAGGAAATAGATATTCTGCTTTTCTTCAGCCATTCAGTTTCATTTTTTAGGGGGGGGGAATTCAATGGAAGGCTGTCCTTCACATACTTAACCTTGGCTAATCTTGAAAAGCTGGGTGTTATTTGAGTGGAAGACTGCTCAGAAAATCTACATCTGTGGACAAGTCTGGGAAATCACAAAAACATCCCTGAAAAAAGCTGCAGCCAATCACCTCTGTATTATTTCCATGTCATGTCCAAGAAGTCACCAAGAATGGAGTTCAAAGAACACTTTACTTTCCCTTCCTAAACAAAGCATTATGATGAAACTGTTTACCAAGCATCTTCTATCAAGACAGCTAAGCAGGCAGCCAAGCTGGAGGATCCAAGTCGGTATGGTCAGAAAAGTCAAAAGGGTGATTGTGATGATGCAATCAAAGCTCCACTATTCTTACATACTGCAAAGCACAAAAAGTCAAGTTAGAGTTCAGTTGCAGTGTCAGGGATGCCATCTTTTGACCACACCATGCAGATACCCCTGCAGCAAAGGGCTGAATAATACAGACTGAAATGAATGTATCACTTTGCAACAATAATTTCTAGTTTCCAAACCACCACCAAACTCAAGCGGTAGACTTAAGCTACACTTACTGAGACAGAAGAATCCCAACGTCTAGCACAGGGAAAGAAATGTTCGCAAAACTGAAGACAAGATTTGGCATAATATAATAAGTAGAGTGACAGTAGAAGGCAAAGTAAAACTAGCCCCTATCCAACATTCAAGTACACAGATTCTACCTCAGTTTGGATTGGGATAAAAATTCACAAGGCAACGATAAGAGGGAGGCCCAACCAACCCAGATAGCTACAGTTGAGCACAATGAAATCTAATCTCTAGATCTTCAAACATTGGCAGGAGCATCCAAGATTCAAGGCCTGCTGCACTGTTGCTTGCTAAATTCTTTTGTCTCCAGATAAATAGGATGCTTTGAAATCAGCTCAACCCCTAAATCGCTTAACAACTGTCTGAGGGTGCCTTCTTGCACTTTAGGGGAGGGTGCGGGGCAGTGGCCGCTATTTGAAGGCCAGGCGTGTGGATGGTTTGTTTTTAAAAACTCCTATTATTAGCCCATGATGGAGGCTGAACTGAGACAATGGAAGTCCCAAAGACACCTGCTTGCATAAAAGCAAGAGAAAAGCCCCTAAACCCTGGAGGATCCAGCTGCCTCCCTCAATGTATTGTTGGCACTTAATAAGAAAGTGAGAAGCCATCTCTATCCCTCCCCCTCATCGTCCCTTTGAGCAGGGAAAGTCGCCTGCACTCCGCGCCATTGGCAGAGGCAAGCCACCCCGTTCAGTGACGGTAGAGTTTGGAGGAAACCATGTTAATCGGGCTCCGAGGGGCGTTTAGCAAACTAGATCGTTAGGATGGCTGACAGCAGAGGAGAGAATAGGGTTGCCAGGTCTGCTTCCAAAAAATAGCGGACAAGCGGGGGGGGGGGGTTAAGTAGTAAAAAAAGTAGACTGTACAGCTTTAGATTACGTACCATTTCATCATAAAGCTTTTGAATAAAAAAAAATGTCCACTATTCTACTTCAATAGAAGCGTAAATGCTGTATAAATGTTTGCATTACTGTAGAACAGAATATGTTGTGAAAAAAAATAGTGAACATAATGTGAAAAAAGTGGACTGTCCACTCAAATAGTGGACACCTGGCAACCCTAGGAGAGGATGACAGAAAAGGGCTTAATTTTAAGCCAAGGTAGCGCACTGGATCCTTTTTAAAAATGTCCCCCGCTACCCCCCCCCCCGCTTCCAAGAGATCATACAAGACCACTGATTAGGAGAGAAGGAGAGAAAAAAAGACCAAAAATGGGCCATTTTTATTTGCACCCCAAACTGAAGCTAAAGGGTTAGTTCTTCTGTACCCTATTTTCAAGCTACCTCTCCTCAGGTGGTTGACAAAATCCAGAGGTTCCCCATATCTGCTCGTTGGCAGATACCGCGGGCCCTCGCTTGGAAGCTTCTTTGTGTTAACACAGGGGTAGTCAACCTTGGCTCTTTTATGACTCGTGGACTTCAACTCCCAGAATTCCTGAGCCAGCTTAGCTGGCTCAGGAATTCTGGGAGTTGAAGTCCACGAGTCATAAAAGAGCCAAGGTTGACTACCCCTGGTGTAACAGAAACTTGGGAGAAAGGCGAGCGATTCCTCCGCACTTCCCCTGGACGCCCGGAGTTTCGCAAGCGCCTTCCGAGCTCGGCAAGATTTCCCCAACGCATCTCTTTTGGGGGGGGGGGCTCTACACCGCTCCGCAGATCCCGAGAAAACCTAGATCTTTCCCCTGGCCGCGTTCGCCGGTCTGATCTGCTTAACATCCCCTCCTCTGAATTTGAACCCCGAACCATCTTGAAAGCGGCAAGGGCCCGCGCGCTTTTCCTTCCAAAGCCGACCTAGCGTTTCATCTGCCTTCGTCCTCCCACCCAGTTCCCTTAAAATTCTCGCAGTCGTTACACCGAGTATTTTACTCTCGACAGATGTGCCGGAATCTGCGCGCGCTTCCAGCGCTACTTCCTAGGAAAGGCGGGAAATCCCCAGTGCCTGCGGCTCTTATAGCGCCTTTGATCGGAAGCGGGTTGCATTGTGTTTACTTCCGAGTAAGCGGGAAAGTCATCCCCCAAAGAGGGCTAGAAAAGGTCAGCGACGCTTTTAACTCCGAAGTGCCCGGAATGGACAAAGAAGAAAAGCGCGCCAAGCTCAAAACCCACAGCAGGGCTCCGAAGGGGCGGGGCCGTAAAGGTCACCAGGGTGCCGCTTATGAATATTTTAGAGCGACGTAAGAGGAAAGTTCGGGGAACGCGGAAGTTACCGTAAAGTGCAGTAAATACCCGCCCAATGAAAACCAAGATGGTTTTGTTTGACGAGGATTTTTTTTGTAGTGCCCCGCGTGTCTTTGGGGGGAATCGGATAAGCAGCCTTCTCTAAATGGCTTTAAATATCGTCGTATTTCCTAATCTTTCCGTTTGCTGGCTGATCCTTAATCTTCGCTGAATTAACCCAATTTTCTTCAAAAGGTTAACAAGCCCCCCCACACACACGCAAGACATCAATAACGTGTATGTTTTACCGAAAGTTCCTCGTTGCAAACAGTGAAATTTACTTCGAAATAAAACGTAACGGGGCTGGCAAGACGCGTGCCGAGGGATCACGAAGTTAACTCCTGTCGGACGCAATGGAATCTCGAAAGACATCTCATTCTAACTAACATTATGACTGGCTGTCTTAATCCTACGTTATCTGAGTCTTTTGCACATTTACTGGTAACCAATATTTAATAAGGTAAATCTGAGTCTTTTACACATTTACTGGTGACCAATATTTAATAAGGTTTAATAGAACGAACTGAAGTAGAGAATAAAAGGTCTGATGATTTTAGCTCTTCATTTTATTATAATGATCTGAAACTGCAGCCTTATTTTCTCATGCAGAGCAGAAGAACTTATACAACGTTTATCGCTTCGCCTTTCAAGAGACAGTTGCTGGAGTTTTATGTCATTATACAGTAGGTAGTAAAGTATGTTAGTATAAACTCATGTGGCTACTTCGCTGTAGGCTATTTAATAATGCTCGTTAATTGCTTAATAAAATACGCCACATAATAATACTTAGTACTTAATAAAAGTGATAATAGTGCTTTTTAAATTGTCAATGTATCGGGGAAATTTAAATTCCAAGCCATTTCTTGGAAGGGAGAGGGAAAAGCATAAATTCCGATCGCAAATGCTTCTGAATGCGTCGGGCTGATTTTAGCCTGTTGTATTGAGGTGACGAAGATAATTGCTTCTTACTTTTTAAATTCTAATTCCTAAACTATTCTGTACTTTGATCCTTAATAATTTATAAGCAATTCGGAGAAATCTAGGTTGGGCTACAAAAATCCGGGAAGTGTATTTTGCTGCCACTTACTGGCGGTCCAGAGCTTTGCAACTCTGATCTGGTAACCTTAGGTGTCTCAATAGCCCACAACTAAAGAGATTTTCAGAAGCAATCCTAGCCTATACATTTTCTTTTACATCACAGTTAAATCTGCTTAGCTTTTATCAATTTCATTAAAAATGTTAAAGGTATACTTCAGTTTATGGGAAATTACCAAGACTTAAAAATGTGTTTTACTTTGATAGCATTGCCATCTTAAGATTACAGCATATAATTTTATACCTGTATTTGAACAGCAAGTGCCATTCATTGGAAGCATCAGCTTTTTTAATAGCACACATATGGCCATAAAGTTCTACAGATTTTTATTTGGAAGTGTCCACAATGAGACAGTTTATTTTATTGATATTTCTTTCAGAAATTATTTTAAAATTATTGCCTTAAATTTGTCGATATTATGGAATTGAAAGAAACATTCAGACACCAAGATTTTGAAAATCACAGTGATGTAAATAAGGTAATTAGATGAAAGCTATTAGCTATAGTATGAAAACTAATAATATATACTATTGTGACTAAACTAGGGGTCTCCAACTCCCGGGCTGCGGCCTACTAGTAGGCTGTGGCATGTTCAGAACCAGGCTGGGCAAACAGCTGGTGAGTACATGTGCATGAAGCTCAACTTGCACAAGCGGCAAGTATACTCTGCAAGTGTGTGTGCTCACGTGTGAACCCGTCACTTGCACAGAACTCCCCCCTGCACCAGACCACCAAGCCAGAAAGGTTGGGAACCACTGGTTTCTCTGAATACAGTGCAGTGGAATCAATGCAGTGGAAGAGCTATCACAGATTAATCATCTAGTAGTACCAATTCAAACGGGACAGCATCTATATGACCTTGGCTGATCTTCCATATACAGATAGTCCTCGATTTCCAACCATTCATTTAGTGGCTGTTTGAAGTTACAACAGCACTGAAAAAGTGACTAATGACTGGTTTTCACATTTACGATCACTAGCTTGTTCATGTGATCAAAATTTGGGCACTTAGCAATTGGCATGTAGCTGCACTGTCCTAGGGTCATATGGTTACCATTTGTAACCTTTCCAGTCGACTTCCAACAAGCCAAGTCAATGGGGGGGTGGCAGATTTACTTAATGATCACACGATTCACTTATCAACTGCAGTATTCACTTAACAACAGTGACAAAAACATAAAATGGATTGCAACTGACTTAACTATTTTGCTTAGCAACAGACATTTTGCGTTCAGTTATGATTGTAAGTTAAGGACTATCTGTATATATGTTCCATTATGCATGTATGTATATGTGTTTGTATGTACACAGGCAGGATTGGAGTTCATTCATGTCATGAATATATGGATGGATGGACCACTAAAAAATCCCAAGACTGTGGACTAAACTGGAAAATTGAAAAAAACTTTCTTTCAAAAAAGTTGAAAAAATGTTGATAGAAAGCAGTAGCAAACCACTTCGGTACTGATGTCACTAAAATCAATACATATGTGTGTCTAGTTACCAAGAATCATAGAAAATTTTATCACAAATTCTTGTACACAATGCAGACTGATGAAATTCAGGCAACAAATTAAAGTGTTATGAACAAACTAATTCTCTGCCAAAGAATATATGTATGTATGTATGTATGTATGTTTGTATTTATATGTGTGTATGTATGTATTTATATGTGTGTGTGTATGTATGTGAGAGATAAGTCACTTATCTTTACATTTTTGTATTCTGCTTTTCATATGACAAAGTAGGCTCTAGAATCTATGAGCATTTATACCCTAAGATAACTGGTTTATCTTATAAAATATCTTGTATATCTATATTCTAAGACTTGCTTCATTTGGCACATCTAACTTGGCTATTTTCCTGGGACTTTTCTCATGCATAAGTTATAGCTTTTTTATACATGGAGAATACAGTAATTGGATTCACACAGTATGGTTAACCAACTGTGTTACTGTTGTACTTTAGCAAATAATTGATCTCAGAAGATTAAAGTTACCTCAGAACAGGGGTGTCAAACTGCCAGCCTGTGGGCTGGATGCATCATAGCGAAACCGCACCCACTCCATTGCCGGCAATGGCAAAAAAGTCACAATATGTCATGACACGTCACGTGACATTGTGAGTTTGACAACCCTGCCTCAGAATATCTGGGCTTCTGTATTAGCCTCCTTTGCTCAGGCTAACTTGCTGTCTTTTTAAAAAGCTGTTTTAAAACAAACAAAAAAACATCTGTGATAGCAGATGTGGGTTACAGCCCTCATTTCCTCCCATCCTGTTTCTGCCTCTTCACCTACCTGTCTACCCATGCAGGGCAGTGAAAATAAAAAGTAAAAGAAGTGTAGCTCCTAATAAGGCATACTAGACTTTCTACTCTATTTGATAGCTGAAAGAAAACATTTGATTGACCTCTCTTGGATAAGGCAGGTGACTGGGGGAGGTTGGTTTAATTCAAACATACATGAGTTGAATTAGTTTTCTGCAATTTCAATACTAACCTGATTTTTGAGTTCATATGATATGCTAACCCTGTCCTTAACCCAGTTAAGCAAGAGAGGGATTACCTCAGTCATAAAATTACTGTTACTCCCTGAAGTCAATTTTCAGGGATTTTTTTCTTCCTTTATCCCAAAGCTCTAAACTTCTTGAAAAAAGAACATAATCATATGGGTATTGCCCATTTGTGTAGCAGGCAAATACATAATTGGGATTATAAATGAAGAACAATATGCAGCCAATTATAGCTCTATGGTCTGTGAACTCCTATGATACATTCAAAGTGAAAACATGTTTGTTAAATAAATATTAGACTGGATCCAGACTTAAAGGACTTCAGTGGATGTATTTTGAGTAGGATAATTGGATTGATTTGGGTTAAGACTACAATATTGTGCATGCCCAGAATTCATTTATAGTTCAGTGTGTCATGTGAATCTGAAAAAACTGTGACTAAGTTAACCATAAGCAAATACATTAAGGTGAATCCAACAAAAGCCTGCTCTGGAGGAAATGGGTTTTTTCTTCAGTGAAACTTTTCCACTGGCTGAAAAGAAGAGCTACAATTCCCAATTTCTCCTTTTCCCTGCAATTCCCTCTGCTTCTCATAAATCTCATAAAAGATGGCAGAACTCCACTCAGAAATGTTCCCACCAGTGAAATATATGTTTCCACCCATTTTGAGGTTCATCTGTTACGCTCAGATAAAATGAGGTTTTAGCTAGTTGTACAAACCCATTGTTATTGATACATCATAGTTTGTGTTTTAGTGTGTTTGGAATATCCAGCTAGCTACATCGTGGTTTAGTAAATAATAGCTTACAATGCATGAACCTATTATTTTATCTGTATTAGAAAACTGCAAGTAGGTGGATGTGGATCCTATATATATATAAAACATTCTGTAAGCAACTCAAGATAATTGTGCAATTAACTTTTTTTTTCAGACTCATCTCCTATTTATGTGTATTTGTGTTTAAAAGCCAGTATCTACTGCCACTTAAATGAATCCCATTTCCCCATGCAACTTACTTCCTTCTTTCCTCCCATTGCATCTCCTGAATTAGATCTGGATAATCTAATTTCTTGGACATTTGGAGGCATATGTAGGGTTACAACAGGCAGTCTGCAAGAGTTTGGATATCCACTAAATGGCAAAAGAGTTTTGTATTTCTTCACTACCATCTGATGGCTGTCCAGATTTTTGCAGCCTAGATTGGGTGGTTCTAGGCAAAGGCTGCAAGAGGACAGGAGAGTTTATTTTGGCAGCAGGCACTATTTTTCCAGCAGACAGATTCTATTAAGTACCACACAAAAGCACTAACCACAAATATGCTTAGAAAAGTATCCTATCTTTCTTCCTTCTTTAAGGTGGGCCTTGTGTTGAAAGAGGTGGCATTTGTAGGCATACACAGCCATCTACCTTTTCAAGATGTGGAAGAGATAAAACAATGAATAGATTCTTTCAGCACAGGACCATGGCTTTCATTTTATCTTTCAGCTGTTCCTCAAAGAAATGGGATAGCTACAGTCATGCTGTGCCTTTGGCAGCTGAACAAAATTAACCCCATGAAGCAGCTTTGTACCTCAAACTGCAAATACTTAGAGCTAGAAGTCAGTATTACTGAAATTAATTAAGTGCATATGGGACCAAGAGACTACTAAGATATTGCCAACTTTTTAACTACTTTCTGCAGCTAGGCTCTTAGTGGCCCTTCAGTCTATATTAATTAGTACTTGATACTGTAGATGCCAAGAGAAACTTTCCTTGATACTGGTGTAGAGACACATATCTTATGTGAACAGGTGGGCAAATATAATGATGCAGTGATCTCTGTGCTCTATTTTATGTAAACTTTTACATAACTTAACCTCCAGTTTGTGGATTAACCATAGAGATATCTAACCCATTTAACTTATTTGTAAGTATTTATGTAAATCTTGAAAGATGCTTCAGTCTTTCAGGTCATGCTTATGATGTACTTATAGGAAGCAATTTAGCTCAAGTTATACTTGCATTTTTTTATATATAAATGGCAAGAATATTGCAGTACCTGAAAGCGGAAGTATTTCTATGGATCACATTTTTTTTTTTGTCAATTGCATAAAGCTAGTGTGGGAGAATATTACTCACATGGCTCATAGTAAACAAGAGGGTGGTAAAGATTTAACATTTCTAATATTAAACACCAAAGGTTTTTCTAATACTAGAAAGGCTGTTCAGGTATTGTGGAGTATCTGTATCTCATTGTAAGGTCTTCATTACTTAATGCAAGTCTATACAATGTGTGTGTGTGTAGAGGTAGCCCTCACATTTACAACCATGATTGGGGCTTTGCTAAGCAATGCAGTCATTAAATGAGTTGTGCCCAATTTACCTTTTTGTTCTGGTTAATCAAATCCAGCTGCCCCCACTGGCTTTGCCTGTTGGAAGTTCCCCTGGGAATGTTGCAAATGACCATCATGCTCCCAGGGTGCTGCAATCATTGTAAATACATGTTGGCTGTCACGTGTCATAATTTTGATCACATGGCCATTGCAGGGGATGCTGCAAATGAGCATAAGTGCAAGGACTGGTCAGAAGTCAGGTTTTCAGCACGGTCAACAGTAATTGAATGAATGTATGTTGAGGACTACTGGTAAGTAGGTTAATGCCCCAAGTATGGATGTGATCCATAAAAGTATGTCCAAAAATGGCTTTCCCTCTGAGAAGGTTATGTTATGTGGTACAGCTGCATGCCCAAATTTAAGTCGTTCAATATTCATTTATTATGACTATGTCTAGTTGTGAAAGTCATTTCCATGGAATCCAGTATTACTGTCAGAAATTTTCTGCTCAAGGGCTATATACATTGAACACAAATTTCTCGCCAGACCCCATCCCACGAAGGGGGAAACATAACTAGATTTCTAGATAGACATCTCATAGAATATGTAATTGAAGACCACTACTTTTCAAAGAATATACATAGGGAAAGGTTAATTTAAGAAACAAGTATCTTAAAGGTAGGCTTCATTTAGTGACTGTTTTGTTTAGTAACTGGTTACAGTTATGACAGTGATGCAAAAGTAACTTTACAATCAATCCCTGCATTTACCACCTTCACAGGTCTGTAAAGAAAAGAAAAGCTGAAGCACAATTTCACTTAGCAACTGCTTTACACAACCAAGTTACCTGCCCCAATTGTGGCAGGTAACTAACTGAAGGACTACTACACATTAGCTGCAAAACAAGGGTGCATATGCATTTGTACAATATTCTGCTTAAAGGTGAAAGTAAAAGCAAGAAATACAGTTAAGAGACACTTGATTCTTTTTTATTTTAACATTGTAGCATAGGTTTGGGATGGCAGTGGTACAGACCAGCTCAGGAACGTTATCAGATTTCTTTCAAGTATAACTAAATGTAATTTTGATTCATAGCTACATTTTGTGAATGCAAAATCCCACTATAAAAATAAATTTACATTTTTGTAAATAACAACAAAAGCAAATATATAGTGCCCTTTGGCTTAACCAAATGGGGGAAAACACAAAAACTCACTACTGGGTGTCAAAGTTATCCACCTTTTGACATAAATAGAAAATATAAGTTAGTATAACTCTTTAAGTTGTTTGCACTTTTTTTTTTTACAAATTATACTTTTGTTTTTTTGTGGGGGTTTTTTTTTTTTTTTTGCACTGAGAATTCAGCAGAGATTAAACATTTTATATAGGTGACTTTAAAGCTTTTACACTTCTGGCCAGTGTACTCACATTAGGTATAATACATTTTATATATATATATATATATATATAAAAACATAATACATTGCACAGTTGTAAATTAACACTGCTCCGTCAGGCGACTGGTAGTCAGCCACTTTTGCTACATGGAGGTTCAAGCAGTTCCTTCGGGGCACGAGTTATGAAGAGGAGGAGCGAAAAAAACAAACAGGCGACTCTTCTTCCTTATGCTGGTCTAGTCTCACTCGCCAGCCCCCTTTGACACGCGGGAGAGGAAGGGCCTCTCAAGCTCTTGGTGTTTCCAAGGAAACAATCACTTCGGTGTTATATAGTGCAAAATCTGAAAGAGAAAGATCACCACCAGTCAAGCATGTGCAGAAAACTGTCCCAGACACTGCAGGCTCAGGGGGAAGAGGCTAGCACAAAAGCTGGGCCACTTTTTTTTGCTCAGAAAATCCACAAATGAGTCAACACAGCTGTGGAGTCTTGGGAGAAAAGAAACCAGCCTTCCTTTTTGTAGACTTTTTTCACCAAATGTCAGCCCAGATCTACACTTCAGATAGGAGGGGAAGCATATATCTTAAAATATATATATATATATATATATATATATATATATATATATATATATATATATATATATATATATATATATATATATATATATATATATATATATATATATATATATATATATATATATATATATATATATATATATATATTATAAAGTCTTCTTCTCCTATTAAGTCTACTCCAGCAGGTTTTTTTTAAAGGCAGGATTATTTCCATTCTCTTCCTATTCTGCAAGGGCTTCTTCCCTCCGGTCGGCCATCCAAGTTAACAGATGGGTCCACAATCCCGAAGCTCTTGTGCTAAACGAGTTGTTGTCCTTCGCTGCTCTCTTCTCTCTCTCACCATCCTCCGAGTTTTGTACTAATCCAGCTGAAACGGAACCGTTCCCCTCCACTGGGGGAAAAAGGAGCCGAGAGAGGCCGACCTTGAGAACGGTCCAGGACGGGGGGGGAGGGGGAGAGAGAGAGAAGAGGAACCTTAAAGCGCCAGCACGCGGCTCTCACCTCGTTCATCGGAGCCTTTTCCGGGGTGTCTGCTCGTTAGGCACCGCTGCGACCGAAGTTGCTAACGGGCTGCTACGATCGCCGGCCACTCTGTCTACGACTCTTTTCCGCTTTGCGAAGAAATCTAAAGATCGTTAAGACCCGAAGAAAGGGAAGACATTATTAGTCGGGTTTGGGTGGGGGGGGAGGGGAGGGGAGCGCGGCAGCCAAACTTTTCGTTTCAAAGAGACACACCCATTAGAAAGCAGGACCCGTCGAAAAACAATCGCTTCGCGTACAAGGGGGACCCCGCCCTGCCGGGCTCTTTGCATGGCCGTCGACCAGCCCGGGCTCTTGGCTCCCCCTGACCGCCAACGAAGAGCGGTGCAGCTACTAGGGTTTGTTTACGTCGCAAAGGAGGCAGCCGAGAAGGACTAGCCTGCAGAGCGCGATGTGCTGCGTAAGCATTTTCCAGCCCAGCCCAGCCCCAGGGACCTGTGCGGAATCTTAAACAGAGCCAGCGCCTCGGGGCGACGTCTAGGCACTCTCCAGAGCACGCATCATGGGTGTGTGTGTGTGCATGTGTGTGTGTGTGAAGGAACCACGGAGGAGATTAGCTTCCCATAAACTGGGAGGTTGGGGGCCGCGAGTGAAATATTTTAATGCGGGCGGCTAGGACTGATGCAATATCTCTGCCGACGCAAGTGCAACGCAGCCCGACGGTCGTTCTGCCTTACCTGTGATGTGAGTTACGCTGGTTGACGATGCTCTTTTAAGAGCCGCAGCGACACACGGGACAGGCTTGATTATAATCCCTGAGTAGCTGTGGCGCTGGTCGGCCTTGTCCTCCTGGCTGAGGCGCTCCTCGCCTGCCGACGTCGAGCCTTCCAAGGCGGCCGTGTTGTCCTGCGGGCTAAGCGGGGAGGGGGTGGAAGAAAGCCCCAGCTCTTGGTGAGGGTCTCGGGGATCGAGCTCAAGAGACGCCTCCTCGTCTCCAGGCGGAGGCGTCGATCTGACCATCAGCGCCGGGAAGCGGCACCTCCCAACCTGTAGGGTTTCCCTGTAGAAAGCGGGCACGGATTCTCCGTCTACCTCTTCCCACTGCAGGCTCCCCAAACCGGCCAGCGGCGTCTCGGTTTGGAAGTCGTAGCCCCAGCGCCTCTGGCCCTCCTCGCAGATCTCCCGCAGTTTGCTCTTCAGCTCCCGGTTGAGCTCGTCGTGATCCACGGGACCAAACAGGTTCCTGCACACCCCGGTGCGAGCGTGCAAGGGGAATGTCCGGCGAGCCGCCAGGCGCTCCAAAGCCGAGGCGCTAGAGAGGTGCACGTTGGACATGGTGGATAGGGAGCGGGCAGGTTCCTTCACCCGGAGGTGGCGGTGGCGAAGAAGGGAAGCGGAGCGGCTCCAAGCGTCTTTACAAATCCAAATCAGAGTCGAAGTGGTGGGCAAGGATTTCGCCGCCCTTTAGCCCAAAGAACCACCCGTTGCACCCCCAAACTCCCTCTCGCTAACCCGCCGCACCTCACTCTGCTTCTAACCGCCTGCCCGGGGCTGCTTGGCTTTTTAAAGCTCTCACCGAGTGAGTTCGAGCAAAACATCGATTAGCATAATACTATTTTTCTGTAATAACACTCCTGCCATTGGTAGAGCCTCCATTCTACCCAGGGCGTTGTCCCGCCTAGTCCCATTCTCTATTGGACGAAGAGCCCAGGGTGGCGAGGCGCCAAAACTCCCTCTGTCCTCGCCATTGGGTAGCAGAGCTTGTCCGTCACGGCTGTGTTTGGAGGCGGGGAATGGGAAGGCGGTGGCGGGGATCGAATGTTTTAAACAGCGCCTTGAGTAACATGACACCCGACCCGTGTACAGCTCTCGGCTCTCTTTGTTTGCAGTCGCCAACGGCTCTCTTCGTCGCGACCGTACTTAGTTGTTGTCATTTAAAAAAAAACACACACACACACAAAAATTTTGAGGAAGTAGCGTAAGGACAGAATTTGAGAGTCGTATTAGTCCGGGGTGGGGAGGGGAAGAGAGAGATACGTGGAAGGCCTGTTCTTTTTGTTTTAACCCAAGCGTCGGGTAACTGGGAAAAAAAATGGAATGAAGGGCTTTAGAAAAGAAAACAAAGCGAGTTGACCATAAGCATGTCAGGACGAGACAGAGCAAACGCGGGCTTGCAAAGCCGGGGCGGGTCGGATGAAGCGGGGAAGGCTCCACCATTTGGAAATGAGGCAATAGGGGTTCTCCATAGATCGTGGTTTGCGGCGCGTTTTCTTGTTTTCTCGGGAGACTCCCGATCCCGTGGGATAAGCGCGGTTCGAATTCCCCTTGCAGAGGCAGAATCGCTGCAGGGTTGCGGGGAGAATGGATACGCCCGGGCGAAGCGTCCTGGTGGCATTTAACGTTAGGCTTTCTGCCTTTGCCACAGGGGGCTGCGTTAAAATAATGCCTTCGTTTAATAATCTCTGTCAAGAAAGCGAGGAAAGCTCCTTTGTTCGCTTGGTTGTTGTTGTTTTTTTCCAGTGGGGAGATAACGACGTTCTGCAGTGATCGGGAGATCTAATTTGTTGGTCTGGCACTTGGAGCAGTCTTTTTTTTTTCGGCGAACAGCGCGCAGTATTCGTCCCTGTTGGTCTTTGCGGAGGCAGCCGTTTTTGCTGAGGTTTAAGCTCTTCCCTTACACGAAAATAGGAAGCAGTAACGCCTGTTACCGTCAATGGCGATTCTTGACTCATTGTTCTTCCAGGGATTGAGACAAGAATTCTGCCTGGAGGGAGACTTCCGATACCAGAGATTGACAAATGGAGACTTCAGCCATAGTAGCAAGAGTGCGTGGTATCCTGTCTTGCGCAAGTGGATAACTGCTGCCTAAGATCCCATTCATTATTCAGAATCCACTCACGGAGGCCACCTTAGCGAGAGAGCCGACACCACAAGTGCCACTAAAGTGATAAGACATCTGGACAGAGGAAGAGTAAGCTCAGCTTCAGGATTTTGACTGGCATGGGCCTAACGAGCTGAGGCCATTTGTTACAGCATATTTTAAAAAATATATAAAGAATGGGCATTGGTCGTGTTAATATTTTTTTTTATTTTAAATGGATACATATCCTTTTTTAAAACCAATGGTGCTTACTCCAAAACAAGATAAAATCAAGCTTACATAAACAATTTCATTTCTGCTTTGATTAAGGAAAATTTAAATGTAGAACTATGATACCATGAGTATTGGATGTGGCTTTTTTTAAAGGCAGCAAACTGCATACTGGTGTGTACAGAATGAAGCACAGAATGAAGGGGAAGAAGTATTACCTTGAGTTTGTATACATCTAAGGTGAGAATAAGGCTCTTGAATCCAAAACTAAAATTACTCAACAGAATTTATTTATAGCTTGTCTTTTATTCAGGAGCTCAAGGTTGTATTCATTGTGTTCCCTCCTATTTTTCGACACAACTGTCTGAAGTAAGTTGAGTTGAGAAAAAGTAGCTGTCCCAAAGTCAATGAGTAAACTTCCATGGCTGGATCTGACCACTCCTAAATTGCAACTTAACCACTATGCCATGAGATGGCTGAAATAGACCAATAGATAACAAATAAATCAAAATGTGATGTTAAATGAGCAAGTTTGATGTAGTGGTTAAGGCACCAGGCTAGAAATCAGGAGCCTGTGAGTTCTAGTCCCACCTTAATATGAAAGCCAATTGGGTGACTTCGCACCAATCACTCACTCTTAAGCCCACTCATCTCACAGCGTTATTGTGGGGGAAAATAGGAGTAAATGTGTTCAGCACAAATAAAACTTTGGCCCTTCATGGGCATAACAGGAAAAGAACAAGAGATATATCCACTAATGCTAAACCAAGCACTCTTATTTCAACATACATTCAAGAAGAAATAAGTTTGACTAGATATTAGGAAAAAATGGAGTGGTGTGAGATTTAGTGAAAGTACTATAGTTGTAAGGAATAAATAAGTTTGAATTAAGACGACATTTGCGGAAAATGTCATCACAGCCCTGGTTTATAATTTGCTTTTTATTAAAATTAAAGTGTTCAAGAGGACCATATGGCTCTTTGCAAAATGGCCTGAAGGCCAGAAAGATGCTGTTCAGTCAGCAGTTCATAAAAAGGGTACTGTGGTTCATTGGCACTGACAACACACCTCATTAGGCAAGATACAAACCTCTGTTGGCAAGGAGCAGGATGGGACAGAAAGAAAAAATAAAGATTAGCCATCCAACCCAGACCTTCAAGTGAAAACAGGTGATGAAATGTTAATTCTTTTGATTTCACAACTTATCAGATCTATCCACAAAGGAGGTGATAGAACCAAAGCCAATCTGGCTGCAGAGAGCAAATGATCGTGGTTATACTATTATGCTTTTAACAATTGGTCCTCTGCCAAAAGAGACAGCCGCCTTTTTCCTGAGGCTTGGTAAGAGTTACGGTAACTAATAAATGGTGAGCCCCACAAACTAAATTTTGTTCATTTCACAGTTTACTTAGGTCCTGGTGTGCTCTCCTATCTTATAGATATGTGTATTTATATCCGGGTGTAGATAAGTTCCTAGGCAAGGAAAGTGTGATATTTAAAGTACACTGTGTATCGGTGTACAGTACTTTACTATAATCTAAGCAAAAACAGGTTATCTGGATGTCTTGCAATAGAGTTGTGATGATATCTGTCATGTTAGAGCTGGCTTAAAGGAAAAGCACAGGTGAACTTTCTCTAGTTTAAACATCACAATATCCCTTTTTTTGTAATATATTTTATTGATTTTTTTTAAAACATAAATCACAATAATTGGTGGACAGTGTGTTGTCTGGGTTACATTTGTAAAACAATCATTAACGATTTCTATAATCC
Organism: Protobothrops mucrosquamatus; assembly: GCF_001527695.2. Classification (NCBI taxonomy): domain Eukaryota; kingdom Metazoa; phylum Chordata; class Lepidosauria; order Squamata; family Viperidae; genus Protobothrops; species Protobothrops mucrosquamatus. The sequence goes on from NW_015390229.1 coordinate 17,946, forward strand.
ATAATCCACATAATGGTTTTAGTTGATTTCCTCTTTTCCCAAAATATCCTCTTTTGCAAATATTGAGTTAATACAATTCTTATTGTTTTGATAGATAACAAATATATAATTTTCCCCAATATTCCTGAAAATAATAGTCACATCAATATAATATTGCTTTTCTATCCAATCATTCTGGTTGCCTTATCATAGATCCTGTTACAGTCCTTATTTTAATTTGTTTCTCCCACCAAATTCTAGGTATTCTCACTGGTTAAGATTTTCTCAGAAATTAATTACATTTAAAAATTTAACTCTATTTTTCCATATGAACCATTTCACACTTTTATATTTCTTAAGGAATAGATAGAACAATGAAAAAAAAGGAGAGCAAGAGTAAAGAAACATAAAAAATAACATACTACTTAAAATATATATCCCTCCTAAGCTAATATATATTTATTTCCTAAATTTCTTATTCTTTTTAACCATAATTAAAAATATGTTTAATATTTAAACATTCCATTTAATACATCTAGTCATCTAGTCCTTTAACTCTTATTCAAAACATTTTTGTATCCATTATAATTTTCTTAAATTCAATCACATTTAAGTATCTAAAACATTTCCTTTATCTAAGTCATTTCAACTTTTTTATATTACTCATATCAAGAAAGAGAACAAAAAAGGGGAAAAAACATACTATATTATTTAGGGAATTCATCCCTCTTAGAATGACATATATATTCCAAACCTTTTCTATTTCTTTAACCATATTCAAACAAATATTTCTTTTTTTAAGTATTCTCTCTGGTAAGTCCCATCACCTATTTTCTTGGTTTCCACTTTAGTCCTTTTCCTTTGCCCAGTATCTTTCTTAATCGATGTACTTTGCTGAATCAAAAAGTTTTTCCGTATGTTCGTAAATGTTGCTGTAGATATAAAAAGTAAATCAGGTGAAGTGTCTTTGTACGGGGCTTCTGCCTTTCCACGTTTCTTGAAAATCTTTCTTTTTCTTTCTCTCCGCTTCTCTTATCATTTCCTTTCTCTCCGATGTTCCTGACATCTCTACAGTCATTTTATCCAATCTGTTTTCTTGTCCTCAGATTTATTTTGTAGTCTTAAGGGATAAGTTGTTTTTTCCAATTCTTGTGAATTTTTTCCACTAGAATTAAATCATGTTTCCTCGTTTTGTTAAGTTCCATCTTTAAGTCTCTATTCTCAATTCTATATCCTTTTATCTGCTCCTTCTCTGTTGTTTTCTGGGAATTATTTTTGTTGTAGAGTTAACTTAGAAATAGTTGATTTATATTTTCAAAGTTATTTTGGATTTCTTTGTGGTTTAAAATCATTATTGTTTGAATTAGTTGCAGTATACCAAATATTTCCTCCTGTGAAATATTTATGTTTTCTTGATATGTTCTTTCTACATGTCTATGATCCATGATGGCCAAGAATTTGAGTTTTTCTTTCTTTTCTATGCAAATAGCTTTAGAGTCCCAATTAAATAGATATTTGTAATCCAAATAGTTCAAAAAAGTTTTTTTCCTCTGAAATTTATATTTTTCTGTTTGTCTACAGCCCAGATTATTGTCTTTTTTTGTCACAGCTGTTCCTTGTTGTTAAAACTTTGAAAGTCACAAACACAGATTAGCTTTTCCCAGGTTTTACTAAGTCTTATATTAAAGTCATAGCTGTCATAGTCTTCATCCACCATTAGGTGTCAGCAACTATTTGTTTTTCACTTCCATATATTTTGATCCTCCATAAAAAGATTAATTCGCCGCTTCCGTTAGTATAAGGGTGGGGCGGAAATCCCCCTCCTTTCCTTTCAGAGGTATTTTGCTTCTTGCGGATCTTTTCCAGGAAATCAAATGTAGAATAGAAAAGAGAAGATCGAATTCTTCACCCAGTTTCAAGCACGCTGTTCACAGTTGTGCTGGTTAGTGCTTTTGGACTTCAGTTGCTAGTAGCTTGGGCTGGTCGATGCAATACAGCCAGCCTTTCTCCTGTCGGATTAGAAGGCTTTCCCCAAGTCGAACGGAACGGCCGCTGCCATTCCAGAATCGCTGGAGCACTCTTCTTTCTTCGTCGCCTCTCCAGGGCGACTTAGACCCATTTAGGGTTCCCAGGCAAGGCGAAATTAGCCACGGAGGTGCGGAGAATCCGCAAGCCCGTGACCGGTCGCTACTGCGCAAAACCGGAAGTCTCTAAACATCACAATATCCTATCCTTGACCAGTTTCATATGGCATGATTTTTTTGCATATATCTTTAATATCTTATATGGCAGATATCTTTAATATCTCAGGAAATTAAGGGTTAAGAGTAAAGGTAGAGCCTCCTTCAAGAAAACCTTGGCTTGTGGCAGCTTGATAGCCAAACCACTGTACTTGTCTTGGCAGGCACATGAAAGTTGTTTTGCCCTTTCCTTCTAGGATGTTTTTACAACTTCCCAGTCTCCTATTCAAATCCTAACCTTGTTTGACCTGACTTAGCTTCTGAGACAACTAGGTCACACCAGTATTTGATGCAATTCATAGATTTCCACAATTGCTATTTTTGCTGTCAAAATACAATTCGGAACTACTTGCACCCTTTTCTGCTTTCAATGAGTTCCTCTCCACCCTTATTACTTTGCTCATTCCATTCCTTTTTAATATTTTAGGGAACTGAAAAAGCTAATAGCCATTTAGCTGAAAGTCTTTGCCAGCCTGAAAAACACAAATACTGCAAACAGTGATTTAAGCTGTTTAATAAAGATCAACAGAGCAACCCCAACTCATACATTTGCTACTACAAATCTACCACTGATAGAGTTGCTACTAGTGATGTTAAATCCCAGGTGGTACACTCAGGAAATGAGGTAAAGATTATTTTGGGATCCATTGAATCTGAAGCTCAAATTGGGTGCATCAGTTTGGCAATGTAGAGCATACAACAGGGAAATGCCAGAAGTGGTCACTTAGGTTTTAACTGCTTCTGATGTCTCCTACATTCAGAGTAACTGCTGTTAAAAAGCTAGACCAATAATGTCTTCCATTTCCATACCATGGATGCAAATGAGGAGGATGATCTGGTATTTATACAAGACTTAGAAGAACAAATCCTCTTCTGGCCTCTCCCCATGCTACTGAGTGCCTTTTATGATTTTGACGGATATTCCAGTTGCAAGCCTAGATGTAACCAGAGACAACCAGAATTAAATGATCTGTGCTGGTTACCCATCTGTTTAGAGTACCAGAAGCTTAATACTGATGGAAAGTGGACATTATACAGGTAGTCCTTGACTTATGATCACAATTGAGCCCAAAATTTCTATTGCTAAGTGAGACGTTTGTTAAGTGAGTTTTGCTCCATTTTACGAACTTTCTTGCAGCAGTTGTTAAGTGAATAATCCGGTTGTTAAGTGATCTTGGCTTCCCCATTGACTCGGCTTGTCAGAAAATTACAAAGGTGATCACATGACCGTGGGACACTGCAACCCTCATAAATATGAGTCAGTTGCCAAGTGGCTGAATTTTGATCACGTGACCCTGGGGATGATGCAACGGTCTTTAAGTGTGAAAAACTGTCATAAGTCACTTTTTTCAGTACCGTTGTAACATCAGTTGTAAATGAACAGTTGTAAGCCGAGGACTACCTGTGATTGCATTGTGCCATGGATCATTTGCAGCTTGTTCCTTGGCCTAGTTCAGGGGTAGGCAACCTTGGCTCTTTTATGACTCGTGGACTTCAAGTCCTAGTTCAAAATGCTGATGTTGCTTAGAAATCCTTTCACAGCTTGGGGGGGCCACAGTATCTGAAAGACCATTTCCTTCTATACATTTGTGCTTGAACCTTGACATTGTTATCAGAGACCTTGCTTGGAGTGTCCTCACACTTAAGGAATATGCCCCTTACCCACCCCTGAGAGGCACATTGGGTGCCTATATACCAGTCATTAAAGATAAGAAAGATTTTCTTTCATTTCTGCTATGTTTAACTTCAGTTGCATTTTTAAGAGGTTGATCCGATGCATATTCTAGAGTAGGTTTTGCTTATTTTAACCTCTCCATTATGTTTTTGAATTGTGCAGGCATTGAGGCTTGTGTTTATGGTGTATTGTTTAATATTAACTGCAAAATGACTCATAAATTTTAGAAATCTAATATTCTTCAACTGTGACATTAATGCATTGGCTCCCAACAATAATTGAGCAGAATTACCCATATACCTACTGGAACAGTTACTTAACAAACACTTAACAAAATTTTCTTGGAATCAGTTGATGGTATGTAATTGCAACTGCTAACAACATGCATTAAATCATTAACCTAGCATTAACTTGGCATTACCATTATATTAATGATCTAATATTAATTTTGAAGAAACTGTATATTTCTGGCTCTTGATACGATGGCATGATAAACCTGGATCAACAGTGCAAAAATGTCTTATTAAGACCAACAGAAATATGCTTTCTTATACAGATTGACTAGAGATTCAGGAAAGTGTCAGTCTCCCTTATGTGAGAAAATCTCATCAAACCCTTATTCCAACTGGAAGTTAGGAAACAATGCTCATTGTTGGGAAAATTAGAATATACAATGGAAGAAAGTATCTGGGTCCTCTGACATAACTATTCTCTTTTAAGCAACTTCATGTCCTCTTAGTTTTTTCCATTCTAAATTTCTTACCTCATATTTTTCTCTCTGCCTCTTATTCATTGAGAGCCTTTCCAGATGGAAGTTAGCTTTCTTCCATTTTATTTTATATTTTCAGAATGCTTCTTCAAAAAGAAACCAAAAAACTCCAAAATCCGACTAAGGCTAAAAAATTTTTCTTTGCTGGTCCAGAACATGACCGTTCTCAGTTATGCAGCAATCTAATCATATGCAGCCCTTGTACTTTGAATTGTATTTATCTTTTGTTGAGTCAAGGAATGCAGCACAAGAATATAGATGTGACTGTATCAAAAGTGCAATGTAGAGTTGCACGTAGAGTGGCAGCTTCCAGACCCTCTCCCAAAAAAAATTCTATGAAATAATGATTTTTCAATTTGATAGTAGAAGAACATTATCACAACCTCTTAATTCCAGGTAGTTAATCATACTACTCTTTATGGTATTTCATTCAAATGCATTGCAGATAATTTAAATTTTAACATGGTTTCTTTCTCTTTGGCCTATTTTTTGGAATGTGGCCCCTGGCATGGCTCCCTAGTATGGCCCCTGGCCTGAAAAATGCAGTATGCCCATAATTTATGTAATACTGAGATGAACAAAGATTCCCCTTTCCACATCACTTGTTATATGGCACAACTTGGCAGCTTCCATGGACATGCTTTTCTATTTAATACGCTGAATTAATTAAATATAAAAGCATTTCCAAAGAGTTTGCCAAGCCATACTGTGTTTCCACAAAATACTCAGACTGCAACATTGTGGTTCCTATTTTAAATTCATTTATAATTCTCTGTCTTCTGTACTTATCTTGACAAGTTTCTCTCTTCAGGTAACTATGTGATATGTATAATTTTTAATGTATTGTTAAAACACATCGCTGCACATACACAAATAACACTCCATAAAACTACTGAGTTATCCTTCTTCTTCTGTTAAGATTTCTTGGCTATAGCTATTTCTATCCTGAATATCATTGTCATGTCAACAATAAACACATGGAAACAAGTAACATTTTTGGAAATATCAAGCTAGTAAAAGAGCTTCCAAACAAAATGTCCTGAATTTATCCATATGAAAGTTGGCAGATGCAATTCCATCAGACTGATCGCTTTTCCTGCAAATATCCATTTGTTGCTAAGAAATATAAAAATTATTGGTAATTTTTAAAAAGTAATGTGTTTAATGCAAAACCATTGCACCTAGTTATCTGAAACTTGATATACCTTGTTCCCTGGTCAGTAATAACTCCTTGCAAATTTCATCCAATTTTGTCAAATGGGAAAATCATTTAAGATTATTTGCCAGGTTGGTGGAAGATACAGAAATACAGATTTCTGAATCAAGATTGGATTCAAGCCCTGAATTAAATAAAAAAAAAATCCTTTGAATTAATCTAATATGAAGCAGACAGTTTTCTGAATTGCTCTGTGGGATTCCAGATTTAATGTTGTGCTCTATATAAACCACTAGCAATTATCATCTAAGAATGGATAGCCTAACTATATTTAAAATGCTTGTGTCTGCCTCAGCTCTACCAAAGGACTTGAAGGTTCAGCAGAACAATAGACTGGAGAAATGTAGCTGTTGAAAAGATGATAAAATTCAAATTGTTGTAATTGGGTGAAACATAAGTAAGATACTTTTTTTAAAAAGTTATTACCGTAGTCCTTGTTTAACAACCATTTGTTCAACTACTGTTTGAGCAATGACAATGCTGAATTAATAATAATTATGGCCAGTCTTCAAAAGTTATGTCTGTTGCAGCGCTCCCAGGGATCTGTGATAAAAAATTGGGCTCTACAGTGCCCTTCAATTTCCTCCACCAGCCCATGTCCCCCACCATCTCTGCCCTTTGAACTGCCCTGCACTCCGCCATCTCAGATGCCCCTGCTGCCAACAACATTTCATGAAGGACCAGATACAACTCATCAGCACCAGGAGAAAGAATACGTTGAAGATCAGCTGGGGATGGCAGAGGAATGCAAGGCAACCCAAATGGCAGAGATGGGAGGGAGATAGAGGTTAGGGAGGTTAGGAGGGTATGCAGTGGTCGTAAATGCAAAAAATGGCTACCAACTTGAAGCAGAGGTGAGCACAGCAAGGGCAGGAGAAGCGTGAGGTCCTCATCTAGAAACAGAGTGGTCCTCACCTACTAGAACTTCCATTGCTAAATGGTAATTTTTCACCTAATGACTGCTTTGCTTAGCGATGGACATTCTGGTCCCAATTAGGATTATAAAGCAAGGGCTACCTGTACTTGAAATGTTGAACATTTATATGTCACTAAAAAAAAAGGCAGTACAACGAACAATTGTTTTATCTATCTGGTACTGTCTAAAATATTTGGGACTGAAGCAATTCCATAAACCCCAAAGTACCCCTGAATGGAGTAGGGCGGCAAAAATACCAATTTCACACTAAAAAAACTCAAGCCTCCACACTCAAACAGCTGAAAGATTTTAGCATCACCTTTTCTGTGATATGGCACTAGTGATGCTCTGTACTCCCCACACCAATGGTCAGAAAGGAGAAGTGTGTCTCACTACTAAAAACTACTGCACGCCTCTATACTTAATTATTTTCCAATGACACCAGGAACAAGCAAATATATTTTACCTACCTAAATTAGCTGAAACTAATTCTTCCTGACCAGGAAGTCTACATTAAGGTCTGGCTTTCAGTTAAGAAATGCATAAAATAAGATATATGGATCAAACTATGACTGATTTAAAACTTTGTCCTAAGAACTCTGCATATCACCCATGTTTGAATTATACCATTCAATTCAAAAGCCAGAAGGATACTTGAAGAACTGAGCTATCTGTTAGGTAATACATTGCTTCTATTGTGGGTGACAATGAAATCAGACATTATTGTGTGATATTGAATGGTGGCCTTCAGTAGTAGTAAAATGCAAAGGATCTGCAAGCTCTAGTAATAAAAGTCAAGGAGCACAGTGAAAAAAATTGGCCTAAAATTAAATGTAAGGAAGACCAAACTCATGAAAGAAAAATAGAACAATCAGCCTTAGAACTGGCAATATATTGAAGTGGTGGGTAGCTTCTGCCTGTTCTTATCATCAACAGTAAAGAAACAGACAGTCAGATATGCCACAGACTAGCGCTTGGTAGAGAAGCCATAAAGAAAAGGATAGTCAAATGCTGTGATAGCTGTATAACAAAGATCACGCAAGCCAAAGTATTCTCTGTATGGAACCAAAGTTGGACTTTAAAAAAGTAGGACAGAAAGAATACTGAGTTGATTTTCACTGTTGTGGAAGGCTCCCCAGAGACAACCAAGAAAACAAACAACCAGATCATCCAACAAATCAACCCACAGTTCTCACTTGAGGCACAAATGATCAGGCTCATATTATGTTACTGTGGACATCTGTGAAGACCTAGCGCTCTGGAGAACATTCTAATCTTGGGAAAGGTGGAAAGAAAATGAAGAAAAGGATGACCAGCAGTAAAGTCAATAGACTCAGTTACAGTGGTAATGAATGTACCATTGGAAGACTTGAAGGACCAGGTCAGGGACAGATCATCATGGAGAAAAAAATCTATCCAGGTAGTCGACGAGTTGACGATGACTTGATGGTCCTTCTCCTTACGCCCTGAGTCCGTAAGGAGAAGGGCGGGATATAAATTAAATTAATAATAATAATAATCATTAACCATCATAAATGTTCAGAAAGTTTTATGTTCCACAAAATGTCTCAATTGTGTAGTGTTTCTGATTGCAAGTCTAATCCTGCTGGCTGTACTCCAGTAAGTAAAGAAATATTTGTCACTTGAGAATTTATTAGCCTACACATATGTGTGTGCACATACGCAAAGATATTACCCAATGGCAAAATAGTAACAAAGAAAAAATAAGTCCCATATTTCGATGTAGGTGAACTGATAACAGATAAGAAACATTACACACAGAAAGAATCAATATAATAAATTTTAGAAAAAACAGCATATGCTTTCAGAGAAAAAAAAAAAGACAATCTGTGGGGAAATGTGTGTGGTCTAGTATAATTGGATGAAACTCTGGAAAATCAACGGGATTAAGCAATCTGAGCTAGCGGGTTTTTCAAAGGTCACTATTTAGAGAAAATGCATAAAAATCCCCCCAAAATGAGTACCAAAGGCATTTGTAAATTCCGCAGACGATATCTAACTTCCAGGTAAACTGTTTGAAACGTATATAAACCAGGGGTAAACAAGGGATATTTGTGGACACCCTCGTGTAGATCCCTTCCTTGGTGTTAGTTCCTGCCCCACCTGACTTTTTTTAAAAAAGATTTTTTCATTTAGGAAGGAAACTGGAATATAGAACAAAGTGCCAACCTCTAATTTCAGCTTCATTTCCAAGCATGTTTGTCAATCTCTCGTGTAGGTTATTCGCAAATGAAAAAAGGGTGGTTGCACCACAATCCTTTTGGGGGGGGAATGTGCTTGTGCCAACCCCTCTTGTTCCCCCCCTCCCCCAAAAGGCAAGGTAAATTGGAAAAGTAGAGAGGGAAGTAGATGCAGGCAGAGCAATTGAAAGCAGCAACACAATCATTTTGTTTTAGAAATCGGGGCTGCATTGCTTTCAAAGATGCTGCTTTGCTTAAGACCAAGGGGTCTCCAATTTTGGCAACTTTTAAGACTTATGGACTCACAACTGTGCTACTTCATGAGCTGAACCATCAGATTAAACCAGCTGTTTGGATGTATGCTGAATTGTAAAATATTTTATTTTAGAGATTGCCACTTGCTATGTTTAAGATTGATTGTTTTTGATCGATTTTTTTCTGCTGCTTTTGATACAGATAAATATATACTTCATATATATTTGTTATTATATTTTTGTTATTAAAGTTTTAATAGCAAGAGTTATTATAACTAATGAGTTAATAAAAAGTTATTAAAATGTTAATAATGTGCTAAATTTGATGCTGCTAGGTTAATATTTGTAAACCAACTAGAGACTATGAGGATTGAAGGGGTAGATCAATCACATAAATATATACAAGTAAAAATAAATGCAACCTTATGCATGTAGATTTTTAGTTGCATGTCATCTTTCCCCAGAAGTCAATCATCCTGAAACCAAGTTGCTCAATACAACTTATATGAATAGATGAATTTATCTTTTCATTCCCTCAAATCACATGGAGTGTTCTAATGGTCCAGAATAGCTAGAAATGAATCATTTGCTAATTTGCCCATAGTCTCTCCTAAGGAGGCCCAGCAATCATAAGTCACATGCTAATAATAATAATAATAATAATAATAATAATAATAATAATAATAATAATAATAATAATAATAATAATAATAATAATAATAATAATAATAAAGTTGGAAGGGACCTTGGAGGTCATCTAGTCCAACCTCCTGCTCAGGCAGGAAACCCTATACCATTTCAGACAAATAGCTGTCCAGTTTCTTCTTTAAAACTTCCAGTGTTGGCGCATTCACCGCTTCTGGAGGCAGGTTGTTCCACTGATTAATTGTTCTAACTGTCAGGAAATTTCTCCTTAATTCTAGATTGCTTCTCTCTTTGGTTAGTTTCCACCCGTTGCTTCTTGTCCTGCCTTCAGGCGCTTTGGAGAATAGCCTGACTCCCTCTTCTTTGTGGCAGCCCCTGAGATATTGACTGCTCTGAGTAGTTGTGTTGTCTCTTATCTTTATCACACTTGCTGTCTCTCAGACTTAATTCATGATAAGGTGTTCAGCAAGGTTAAATTTGGGCCAGCCATTAAAATCCAAGCATTATAGTTGAGGGTCCATTGGCTAGCTGGAACCAGACTGATGCTCCATCAATATTCCGTAGGCAAGCTTGTTAATAGACTTGCCGTAACATATTGTAATAACCCACCAGCTCAGATTTGGAAATCAGGATGAAGTTGGGACTGGCAGATAGATAAACGTCTCTGCATTATTTAAGCATCACCCTGGAAACTGATATTGGAAATCGGACTATGCATACTATTAAGGCACATAGAATGCTAAAGCAGTGTTTCTCAACCTTAGCAACTCTACGACATATGAACTTCAATTCTCAGAATTTCCCAACCAGCTTGTTGGATGGGGAATGCTAGAGCTGTGTTTCTCGACCTTAGCAATTCTAAGATTTATTTGTTATGGCTGCCCATCTTGGCAAGGTGTCTCTTAAAGATGTGTGGACTTCAACTCATAGAATTTCCGACAACTGATTCATGCTGCTGAGGAATTTTGGGAGTTGAAGTTCACACATCTTAGACTTGCTAAAGTTGGGAAACACTGTGCTAGAGTTGTTTTTTTTTAATAATATAATAGTTTTGCAGCTTTTTGAAATGGTGAGATAGTAGGAGTTCCTCCAAATGGCTTAGGTACTGTTGCAAAGAGAACACTGAAATGTGATGTATCCATACAGAATTCTACTTTTCTTGCCCGATACAAAAGAATAACTGCAGTATGATTACCAGAAAAGATTGTAAGTTGGCCATAGGTCCAAACTCTATCAAGAACAGTTCTATCAAGAAGAGTTAAAGGTTCTGACTGTGTTTTAATCTACAAAAAAAGATGAAGGGCAGTAGGATAGCAAATGCCTGAAGAACAATCACACACTAAAGGGAGTTGATGTATTTTCTATCGCCTGCCTCCGAGGGAAGAACTAGAACCAGTGAATTAAAGCTACGAGGAGGAAATTCAGGCTATTTATTAAGAGGAAATTCCTGAATGTACTAAGAGTCAGCCAGTGGACCAGACTGCTTTATGAACTAGTGAGTTCTCCTTGATAGAGGTTTCCAGAGGCTGGATTATCTGTCAGAGCAGGAAATTGGACAAAATGATCCCTAGGGTATCTTCCGATTCTGTGATCTGTGTATTTGATTACAGTGTGCTTTCCTATATTCTTGCCTTGTTCTGTTTTCCCCACTGCTATGTGGCTATGTGTGAAGATCAGCTTCCCTCCCTCTAAACAAAGACTTAAATTCTAGTTTACGTGCCAAGAGGACAATGCCAGTTCTTTCACAGGGAGGCAAACTTGTCTCTTTAATTACTTTATGGTTATTATGATCTGCAGTTTGGTTAATTTATGCTTTTCTAAAATTAGTACAGCTCACAAAGATGATATAATCTTAACTGTGGAGAATAAATAAATCTGTTCCATTTTTCCACCACCAGAATCAGCTTGATATTTCAGGAGGCTGATGAATCGTCTTATTTTTCGGTCTCCATGTCATTTCCAAGCTCATGCTGTTCCATGTATGCCAGAGTGCTCCGTTTGGTGCTTCGCAGACATACTGTAGCACCTCCATCATCCCCAGAGAATAGGAATTGTATTCTGCCACATCTGGAGGATGTCAGGTTTGTATGATAGATGTTTTGAACTAGCCATTCATGCCAGGCCAACATACACATTCTGTGGACTGCTCCATTCAGTTCCAATGGAATGGATGTATCCTTTTCATTATGTCTAAGACAATTTAGAGTGGATTCAAAAGAGGATAACGGAAACTGCCCTAAGAATAGCAAGCAAGTCCTAGGCAGAACGCTTGAAGAAAGGCTGAAGGAACTCAGTAAACCTAGCTGCAGAACATCCCATAATCTAAACACAACAGAAAATTACACATTAACAGCATTGTGAAATATGGACATTATTATTACAGGTTGTCCACGACTTACGACCACAATTGAGGCCAAAATTGTTGTTGCTAAGCAAGACAGTTGTTAAGTGGGTTTTGCCTCGTTTACGACCTTTCTTGCCACAGTTGTTAAGTGAATCACTGCAATACTTCAGTTAGCAACCAGGTTGTTAAGTGAATCTGCCTTCCTTATTGACTTTGCTGGTCAGAGGGGCGCAAAAGCTGATCACATGACCTTCGGACACTGCAACCGTCATAAATATAAACCAGTTGCCAACCATCTGAATTTTGATCATATGCTGCAACATGGGGATGCTGCAACAGTCGTAAGGGCGAAAAACAGTCATAAGTCATTGTTTTCAGGGCTGTTTAACTTTGAATGGTCACTAAATGGACTATCTGTAGTGATAGTGGTAGTAGTAATAATAGTATTTAGCAGTGCTTTTTTTCTAAAAAAAAAAAAAAAGTGCCAGAACTCACATGTCATACAACCTGCCTTGCCTACCCTACAAGGTTCCATCCCAAAAGGTGCCAGAACTCCGTTCTGGGCGTTCTATGAGAAAAAAAGCACTGGTATTTAGTAGTTAAAAAAATAACAACCAGAAAAAGAGCTAAACCATCAAAAAAGGTTATCATAATCCACTCTTCCAATTCCAAAAGGAGCCTAGATTGGAATATATCCCATGCCACATCACCAGTGGCTGGTAACGGGGAATAACTATGGTTACTGTGATAATAAAAAATCTCACAGATAAACAAAAAAAAAATGTCAGAAAAAATAGAATTACAAATGGTTATTTACAATTAAAACAATGTGTAGCTTGATGGGATTAGTTGATAGAGGTATTTGGAAAATTGTCCAGATAAAGGCTATACTACTTATATTCTGCAGAAGAAGTTTTCAATAAATCTACAATTCACTTTTTTCATTACTTTCCACTGTTTTTATAAAGTTATGCAGTGATGAAATGAAATTGTTGCATAATTTTTCAAATGTAATTTTGTTGTAAAAGCAGTTCCTTTAAAATTATTGTTTTTAAAGAAGCTTTCACCTGCCAAATTAAGCCTTATTCTCCCAGTTACCACCTAAAAAAACTGATAAAGGCCTAAATATGAGGGAAACATATATTTATTCATGCTTATGAAATGACAACACATTTTAAATATATTTTAAAATTAAAATATATATTTAATTTATTTGAATGCTGTCTCCATCACTAAAGTAACTCTAAACATATATTTCTGATACACAAACACACATTTTCTACAGTATTAGTATATAGCAGTATTTGAGGAGCTGTCACAAAGAAGAGGGGGTCAATTTATTTTCCAAAGCACTAGAAGGCAAGACAAGAAACCATGAATGGAAACTAATCAAGGAGAGAAGCAACCTCGAATTAAGGAGAAACTTCCTAACAGTGAGGACAATTAAACAGTGGAACGGCTTGCCTTCAGAAATTGTAGGTGCCTCATCAATGGAGTTTTTTAAGAAAAGACTGGGCAGCCACCTGTCTGAAATGGTATAGGGCAGACATGTCAAACTCGCGATGTCACGTGATGTTGCACGACATATCGCAACATTTTCCCCTTTGCCGGCAATGGGGTGGGCACGGTTTCGGCATGATGCATCCGGCCCGCGGGCCGGCAGTTTGACATGCCTGGTATAAGGTCTCCTGCCTGAACGGGGTTGGACTAGAAGATCTTGAAGGTCCCTTCCAGCTATATTCTAGTTGTTTGATTGGTTTATTGATTGATTGATTTAGATATACAGAATTCTGGAATGATAGTTTCTCATTGAATGTTAACATTCAAATCAGAATTTTTCTGGAATCTGAAAATCCAGAACAGTCAACTAATGGAAGTACTTTCTTCTGTGTTCCCTAGAATTTTTATATTATAATCCATTTTATGAGACATGCCATACAGGTGTTTACTTAAGAAAGTAATACCTTTGACTTTCCTGTTAATTGGCTTCATAACCAGAGTTCTACAATTGCAATCCAAAAGTAGAAAAAGCCACATATTTCCACAATTTTTCCCATTATCCAGACAGAGAGAGTTTTCCTTACCACAACACCAAATTATAAACAATAAACGTATTCTGATTCTGAACAAGGGCTTGCCAATAAGTTTTGAACTTATTATCATTTTAACTGTACTTAAGCAACGGTTCCCATGACTCTATTTGTATTTTTAATAAGTTATGAAAATGATAGCTAGTGGTCATACCACTGTCCAGCTTGAAACAAGCTAGTTGTTTATCACTGGGCATGTGGCCTTTCAAATTTCTATACAAACTTACATTCAAAGAAATTGGGAAGAGGCATTTTCTGAAGAGAACAAGACTCTTCCTAACTAGTATGGAAAGCCATGATTTTCCCTTATTAATGGAAATATTATTGCTTCTGAAAAAGGCTTTCCCCCTGCTGTATTCTCTCCAGTAGTCAGTAGATATTGGAAGTATGAAAAGTTGCAAAGAGTTGGAAAGATTATTGTAACAGGAAACCCACTCACTCTAATCTCTTGGTCATCCTGTAATATAAACAAAGCCAACATACTGATAGCTATGAAAATTTCTTTGAAATATCCTTATTCCTTAAACTTATTTCTAAATAAATTTTATTTCATCACCCTTACCTAATAAAATAAATAAATAGAAAAAAAGGAAGGTTCTGAATTTTGTTGTGTAATCCTAGTTATTTATTCAGCAATACAGTGAAACAGGAGTCTCTTTAATGACAACACAATGGTACTGCCACCATATGATTACAAAAAAGCATAATTGCTTATCCAGTAAAAAATTGTATTTAACCCTCTGCATAGCCATCTCAAAATTTGTATTAAGACTTGCTCACATATCTTGGGCATCATTTTTTTCCCGTGTATGTCTCTCCCAGCCATCCCTTGCAGTTCCATCAAGAGTTTGTACATATTGACTTTTGAAGCAGTTTGGCTTGCTGCATTCTGCGTGCTGTTAATCATATCCTGGACATTTTCCCTCTCCAAATAATTTTCAGTAATATAGATACCATCATCTAAGTACCCTTTCCATTAAGTTGCAGATACCGCTGATGGTCAAACTCTGAATATCATACAACATGCATCTATGCCTCTGATGGAATTCTGCTGTTGCCATCCTTCATTTAAAGGCCCTGTCAGATGACCACTCAGTGTAAAGTTGAACATAGATGTTTATATCACTGCTGCAGAATACAACCAATGTCAAGTACAAGAGATTTTTAAATTTATTCTCATTAAACAGGAGGTACAGTATGTATGGGAAGAATTACACTGATAGCTCTGCCTTGATTATGCTGAGCCTATTTCATTGATATCTGGTACATTTTTGCAAAATCACACCCAATGTGAAATTGTTAAGGGAGAAATGGTGCGATTTTGCTGTCCTTTTCTACATATGAAAAACCAGAAGGTTCAAATCCCACTCAGTTCAGTAAAACTCAGATGTTGGAAATCTCTGTGTTTGCTCCGGGGTTGAAATGTTCTACCTTGTTTGTTTCTCCTGTATTGTTTGGCTGGGACAAAGTTTTGCTGCTAAATAGGTGGAATCGCATTGCAAGAGTAATATCTCCAGGAATGCTTTAAAACAAATTCTTCTTAAGACTAAACTAGCCTGCCAACACTCCTCTACTCTGCATCCTTCTTATTTTTTCTCATTGTTGTGGTGCTGAGTCATTTCCTGGTTCCTGCTCCCTCAGTCTGTACCTTTTCTCTGTGTTTCTCCTGTCTGCTTTCATAGCACTTAAGCTCCACAGACTTTGTTACAGCCAGCAACTGACTTTGAATGGAAACCTGGCTGTTCTGCAGTTCTTGTACAAGTCCAAAACCTTTTCCTTACTTCTCCAGTGCTCTATTCCCTTTCCAAATAATTGTGTTGAATGCATCAGGGCAGGCAAGTCAGAGCAATGGACAAAATGCATTTGCATTTTGAAGTTGTATCTCTAACTCTGCCTCTTTACATGCAACATCATGATGGACCTTGCACTGAGATTTCACAATGCGTGTTTGTCAAAAATAGACACGAGTCACTTGGATTGTGGTTGGATATATATATGGAATAAACAAACATTAGGGTTGGGGCAGTTCAGCGACATCTGAAATCTGTAAAAATTACTAACAATGCAAACCTGGTTCTGAGGCTTCCTTGCGTTGTAGAAAAACCGACATGCATCTCTCTCTTCTCTCTGAAGCTAAAAAAAATTTAATAACACAGACGTTCCAAGTTTAACAAGGCATGGGGATATTTATGCATTTATTAGTGGGGTGAATATTATAGACCAGGTGTTTAGCATGCTACTTGAGAAATATAGTTGAAGGAGGGGTCTGATCTTGTTCCTTAATTGAAAGAAGTAGAGGGCTACTGGATTTCTTAAAAATGTATTTACAGGGGAAGGGGATCCCAATCATGCACCGTTAAAATAAATTTCTTGAAGGCTAAGCAAAAAAAATATGCTGCATCATTGATAGGTGGTAAATTTGGTAAACTGTTTCAAGGGATTGGTATCTTGGTGTGTTAAATAGTTTATAAAACCCCATGAGCTGGAATTTAGTCCATCAATTATATCCATTTCAACAGCAGCTTCTCACTCTTTTTAGTCGTTTGGTGTTTTGCTAATTATGATGGAACTGCTTCTTGAAGTGACAGTTACCCACTCATAGCAGAGGTAAAAAACCCCATCCTGATGGTACCACTACATCCTCAAGGTGAGCTGTGACCATTGTAATTTTAATCTTAAGGACCTATGGGAAGATGGAATGGCAAGCAATAGTTAGATCATCTTGCATTTCCTCTCCCTCTTGAAGTTTCCAGAGCTTTGCTATGTAATATTATGGCATTTGTTCCTTGAGGGGCATTGGTGGCCCTTCTTTGCCAAAATAACAGTTTAGGAGGGAGGAATTTCTCTCTAAATCCCAGTGAATTTCACCCTCCAAATAGTTGCTAGAGCCAGAACTCCCTATTTCATTTTGCCCTCAGGTTTAAGCAAACACTGTATCTCTCTCTTAAAAACCATTATTCAGCACAGCAATACTGTTCACACAGGGAAAGTATTTTCATGGCGGAAGAAGAGATGTAAGAGATTTCAGACCAAAAATGTAAGCATACCCACTTCAATTTGTAGCACACGTTTGAGAATCTGAACATGCCTATTGGCAGCTCCTGAGAAAATCTCAGTGGAAATGGTTCTTGCAATCAAGTGATACTTTCACGCTATGCAAGTACATGAAAAATATTGCCAAGTGATGCTATTTATACTGAATTCTGAGTTTGTTCAACAATAATATCTTAAAAGATGGATAAAACTGTGTCTTATACTTTGAGATAAATCCAGTTTGTAAAATAGGAGTAATTTTTTTCTTTTTTAAATCATACATTAATACTTTAGATTGCATTAATGCATTAATAGTTTAAATCAGCTTAATGGGATTTTTTTAAATTAACAGAGGTATTGTAAATAATTTAGGAGAATATAAATTATCTAAAATTTCAAAACAGCAATATGTTTAATTCAAACATCTTTTTGAGTTTACTATTTGTTCCAGACACCTTCCAGACATCTAAAACTCTTAATCAATTAATAACACTGAAATACATTTTGGATAATTCTAAATCTGCAATCCTTTTTATAAACAGTGAAAGAATATTGAAAACTGATATTAATTATTTGCGAGAACATTGGAATTAAACAAATGGAAGCCCCCCCCCCATGTTAACAAACAAATAGTTAAGGCTCTTTAAGAAGCTAGATATATCTCTTGCAATTTGAAGATGAGATTAATTCAAAAAAATGCATTCTTTCACTTCTTCTACCCATTCCAAAGAATGTATTGTCAGCCCCAGTATGCTGAAAATGTAAAATGATAGGGAGACATTTATACATAAGCTATGGTATACATACGATAAGGGCTTGTCTCACAATTAATGCATTTTGATTTAATGTCCATAAATTGTTAATGTGGTTTTGGGAAGTGGATGTGGTTGAAAAGTGTGAAGGTGGTTTTGAATTATATATGTAGAAAATGTACACAATTTCAGCACAAAATGCAGAAATTATCAATGACTATGGAGCTTAACAAAAAAAAGACTACTCTTTTGCAAAGATTTATAGTGTTTGATGTATAGTGTTTGGTTGGGTTGATAATATGTGTTTCTATTGACTGGCTCTGTATTATGGAAAGATTGACCCATATTACTCTGTGTCAGGGGTGTCAAACTCGCTGAGTCACCTGACGTGTTGTGACGCATTGCAACTTTTTTTGCATTACCGGAGCTGGAGTGGATGCGGTCTCCACATGATGCAACCAGTCCGCGGGCTGGCACTTTGATACCCCTGCTCTGTGTGATCAAGGTTTGTTGCACTGCTTAAATGCTTAAAAAATACTCTGTTTAAAAACAGGTGATTTCCACATGTATTACAGTATGCTCTTGCTTCTTTCTTCTCTTGGCTTATGTTATTTTTTTTAATGTTTTCTCTGATTTTTCCCATCTACTAAAACAATAAAAAAGCAAATAACTACACAGAACTCTTTTTATTAGTGATTAATAGCTGTCCAGAGTCTTGCATCCTACATATGGGAGCCTTAACCTCACTACCAGATCAAGACTGTGAGTAAATGTACATGAGAGGAAGCAACTCCTAAAGTAAAGATAATTATGGTAGGAACTGAAGCTGGCTCAGATGCAGGCTGGAAACAGCTAGGACTACTTATTGCTAGGCAGGTATGCCATTGTTGCATAGCTAATGCTTATATGTTTTGTCACACTCTGGCATAACTGAAGTTTCCAAAACTTCTTCAGATGTGATGAATAGCCTGCAGTCATTCAATCTGATTTCAGCTTTGCCTTGTTAGA
>NW_015390229.1:37211-44313 GCF_001527695.2 Protobothrops mucrosquamatus
TATGGTAGGAACTGAAGCTGGCTCAGATGCAGGCTGGAAACAGCTAGGACTACTTATTGCTAGGCAGGTATGCCATTGTTGCATAGCTAATGCTTATATGTTTTGTCACACTCTGGCATAACTGAAGTTTCCAAAACTTCTTCAGATGTGATGAATAGCCTGCAGTCATTCAATCTGATTTCAGCTTTGCCTTGTTAGAAATGGAGGCAGTTATCACAGCAGCAATTGTGGCACTGTGCTTGAACTGCTGCTTGCATAAGGAGAGGGGAAGAAAAGATGCCAACAGTTCTTTGTTTGGTGAGAAAGAGCAATGGAGACTACTGGAACTCTTAAAATGCCAGGCTTTAGGCTAATTATCTGTGGATCATTGGTGCCCTCTGGTGTTTAAACAAAAGTAGGAGAACTTTCTACCAGCACCACGATCCCAGAGAAACTGCTTGTAACTGGACAACTTAGAGAGAACAAATACTGTCTGATACAATAATAGCAGCAGCTTTCTCTTCTTCTGTGTTTTGGGGAAAACAGTCCCACAAAGTAATGTTCCCCTGCCAGGAGTCATTCCAAATTAGTAATATACAGGGCCTCTTCAGGCCTGCCACTTCCCTAGCAGTGGAAGAGCAGGATGGATGTACTAACTCTTCCCACTGGGTCCCATTAATGTCCCTGTTTTCACTATCATATTCACATAGAGAATGCAGCAGGGACTTTTTGCATCCATTGAAGGCCTCCCCCCACCGCCGAGTTGAAATCTCTCCGCCCAGCCTTGAACCAGCAAAACAACAGGGAACATTTGCTGATCTCTTTGCAATCCATTTCTCTATTCTGATGCCAGACACAGCCAGTCAGTTGACTTCTCTCCAGGGAAATGAGCAATAAAGCTCAAGAGCTTTTACAGTATATACATGAGGCTGTCCTTGGATGGAAAAACAAGGGGTGGGGGGGAGAAACAGGACTTCAACATCAGTTCAGCTAAGGACGGTAGGACAGCTTATGCACTGGCGATATAGCCCGAAGAATGTATGTTGCCATGAATGTTTTTAACCCATAGTTGGAAATGGAGAAACACCCAAAGATTCTCCAAACAATATTTGAAAAAGAGCTACTTCCACCTAAAATTGGGCAGCTTTTACTATAATGATCCTGAAAAATGTTCTGTATTTTGCTTTTACCTTTCACAACACTCTAAAAGGTTTTAATGGGTTGTACAACGAGCAAGAAAAATATACTACGCTACATACTGTATTTCAGTCACTGTTCGATGGAATGTATAAGTAGTAGAAATTCATACCGCATAGAGCAAGCCAGCCCAACTTCAAAATATCATCTCGATCCATTACTCATTGACAATATATTGAATTCAAGTGAAAACATTTATCTTCAGTAAATTACAATATGACAAAAATAGATACTTTGTGACAGAAACTGAAAACATGTGTCTTAGACTGTTACCCACAAGCCCTCTGAATGAGTGGGCGTTCTGCTAAAGCACAGCACTACTCTCTGTTTCCATCCTGATTTCAGTCCTAAAAATAGGTTGCAAGAGGAGCTCTTTCATAATCAAAGAAATAGTGCTAAATAAATACTATCAAAGACATTCCATAGCTATACCGGCATCTATATACTACTAAAACTCTTGTGTCTATAACCTTTAATTGGGTGAAACAGTGCATCATAGGGCCACAATTTTTGAACCAAGGTACTTCAAATGGTCTAACTTACAGAATGCATCCAAAATCCAGGACCCATTCAAATGGAAATCTGGCAAATTTGTGGTTGCTTCAGTGCTGCCATGCTACAGCCTGGAGGTTCAGTAGACTGGTACCACACTCTAGCCCTCCAGAGGCCAGGTAGATTGATCTCAATATCACTCCCATTTGCACTGATTTTTGCCCTTTGTCATTCTGCTTCTCTATACAGGTAGGAAATATCTCTGCAATGATGATCCAAAACATCACAGATTGCCTAGCCTTCAGACTAAAACCTTTGCATTTGTCCATTTCTCTCATCCACAACATATTTTGCAAACAGCCCTGCTTTTGTGATATGGTGGTAGCACCTGAGCTTTCAATGAGCAGGAAACATTCCTAGAGAATCTGTTTCCCTGAGCTGGTGGACATTGGCAACTCTGATCTAATCCAGAAGAACAGGCTATAAAAATGTCCAGGTCATCTTAGGACATTCCCGGCATAACAACTGAGTCTACTGTATCTGATGCCCAGCTTCTGACTTTCATTCAGAAGCTGCCAAGGCCCAGCACTAATGATAACTCATGTTCTCCTCCGCTCTATAAATAGAACTGTCCCAACTATTAGCAGCATATTTTCTATGTCACAAAAGGTCATCATTGTTAAATTTGCTGTTCGTATAATGTTATGGCCAATGAGGGAAATATGAGCTTATTAAGATTTTCTATCTCAAATAGGTATTACAGTGGTTAACTCTGCTGACTGCCAGCAGTTCGATTCTCACCGGCTCAAGGTTAACTCAGCCTTCCATCTTTACAAGGTCAGTAAAATGAGGAACCAGATTGTTGGGGGCCATAGGCTGACTCTAAACCACTTAGAGAGGGCTGTAAAGCACTGTGAAACAGTATATAAGTCTAAGTGCTATTGTTATTACATATCTGGTCTGCAAAAATCTGAACAATCGTACATGGCAGGGTGCTACCCAGCTTTTTCAAAAACATCATTGAAGAAAATGTTTTGGGAATCGTCTTTTTATATGCATGTCTTAATTTGTTTGGATTATGATGAAAGCGGCAGCCCCAATCTTACCTTGACTGTTGCAGGAAAGCTAAAGCTGGGAAGTGTTGCACCTGGTTGAGTAGTTCAATGGAAGAACACCAATCTGGGGTATCAGGCTAGACTGGCAAACCAAAGAACACAGAAGGCCATGACAAATTCATTACTGTACATATTATTGCCAAACAAACTGTACAGAGGTGTCCTTGTGGTGATCAGTCAAACATGACTCAAAGTAGAATCACATATCAACAAAGGGTGCAATGGAAGTATTTAGCTGAGAAAAGTATGGATACTGTGAATGGGAGCTGAAAAAATTTATTAGTAGTCCCTGAAAGAGAAGAATCTAGTACCTTTCCCTTTTAAAAGTTTTGTATGTGTGCCTTTGGACTCCTGGCAACTGTCTGGAGTGATCTCTGCAATTTTCTTGGCAAAGTTTTTTAGAAGTGATTTCCCAGTGCCTTCTTCCTAGGGCTGAGAGAGAGTAAATGGCCCAAATTCACCCAGTTGTATTTGTGCCTAAGGTGGGATTAAAACTCATAGCCTTCCAGTTTTTAGCCTGGTGCCTTAACCACTACACAAAACTGTCTCTCCATAAATTTGAAGTTGTTCCAAAAAGAACAGATGAGTTTT
Organism: Protobothrops mucrosquamatus; assembly: GCF_001527695.2. Lineage (NCBI taxonomy): Eukaryota > Metazoa > Chordata > Lepidosauria > Squamata > Viperidae > Protobothrops > Protobothrops mucrosquamatus. The sequence goes on from NW_015390229.1 coordinate 40,586, forward strand.
TCCCATCCTTCCTGTGATGTCCCTTCCTCATTGTAAGGGGGAGGCTGACTGCATGTTCTCTGGGCACCAAGATGCACAGAGTTAGAAGGAGTGTTGAAATGCACTTATTATTTGGAAAATAACAGTTGAAGCAATTGAATCAATCCTTCCCTATTCTCCTACCCCTTTTAATCACATACAGTGTTAGGTTCAGGACTACCTTAATAGAGGTGGATTATGAGGAATTAGGGCATCAGGCACCAAGAAGCCAGTCTATCTCTCTACATCCAAAGCTGTTTTAGCTCACCAAATACATTAGGGCAGGCATCCCCAATCCCTAGCCTATTCTCAAACTGGGCTGTGGGCCGGCATGCACGTGCAGCTCGACTCGCACGAGCAATCGAGCTGCGTGTGCATGTGCGTGTGTGCTGGCCTACTTCTCGTGCAAGTCAAGCTGCACGTGTGTGATGCCAGCCCACCGCTCACATGGCCCGGTTCTTTTCTTCCTCACAGCCAGGCTGCCAAGCTGCAAAAGTTGGTGACCACTGCATTAGAGCTACACTTTTGGAGCTGCAAAAATTCAGACAACCACTTGATGGCAGCAAAGAGATACAGGTAGTCCTTGCTTAACAACCACAATTGGGACTAGCAATTCCATTGCTAAGTGACATAGTCATTAAGCAAGACATCATGAGACTGTGACTTATGATTTTATTGCTAGCTTCTCCACTGAGTCAACTTGTTGGAAGCAGCCATGAAGCACACAAATAGTAAACACATGATCACATGTGGGATGCTGTTATAGTCCTAGGTGCAACGACCAGGCATAAACTTACAAGGTAACTTCGAACAGTTGCTAAACAGGGTAGTTATTAAGTGAGGACTACCTATACTGAAAAGTAACTTTTAATTGTTATCTAATAGTTGTCTGGACATGAATGTTATTCCAATTGGCAGAGAAGGCTGTACTACATACATTCAGAATGATTGTGGTTTCTAGACTTCCAGCTTGAAATTCCTTTCATGGTCAGCTTGATCCATTTGCTGTGTGGAAAATGGAAACAATGCAACATTAATCAAACCCATTATAAGGACAATGAATTCCTTCCCCTATCAAATGCTGGTGAAGAATGAATTTTATTTCCTGGACATATCCAGTTTAAGAAGTGATGTCTTTGTTTGGAATGTGGATGTTTTGACTATGATCTTGCTAATGGAAAAATTAGATGAACACATAGAAAATAATTTTCAATAAACCCTTCCCTGTAGCACAATGCTCACACATTAATATAGTTTGCTGAAGGCTTCATGACAAAGAATTCTTCTGACAAAGAATTAGATATAATGTGCATTGCTGCTGGCTGTAAAATGAACAATATGTTAGTAGTTTTGAGGAACATAGAATATAGTACATAAAATAATAGGGTTGGAAGGGATCTTAGAGGTCTTCTAGTCCAATCAGGAGACCCTATCTATAGCATTCTGGACAAATGGCTGTCCAATCTCTTCTTGAAAACTCTAGTGATGGAGCACCCACAACAGGCAAGCTGATTACTTGTTACTTGTTCTCACTGTCAGGAATGAGAAATTTCTGAGAAAGCAGAACAACTTCACTCAAGTTAGTGTCCTTCAGATATGTTACGCTGCCATTCAAAATTCACAGGTATTATGACATGCCTTCAGGAGAATGAAAACATGAGGATGAGTCCCCAGGAAAGACGCCACCAAATCGTGGTATCCTTCTTTATGGTGAGGAAAGCATGTTTGGGTTGCAACCAGGTGGCCTCTGGCACCATTTGACCCATGCTGTGGCTATTTATTTATTTAAGCTAGTTCATTTATCTGCAGTCCAAGACCAACACAAAAATGAAGTGCAATAAATACAATAAGTAGAAGGAGGGAAATGGCATAAAAATCCTGAAATGGTTAATAATGTAAAGGAGACACTGGTGGGTTTGTGAAGCCAATCTTCACACAGGTGTCTGAGAACTGATCACATTAGAAAAAGAGCAGCAATCTCGTAATCACAGAAGCAGTCAAAATTACTGACCACTGGAGATTCAACCTCCATTGTGTACATAGCAGGCATTTTAATAGCACAGGTGAAATAGTTTCAACCTCCATATATGAACAGAGACAAGAACAGCAATTCTAAAAAAAAGTTAGTGTACCTGCCTATTGTCATCCTAATGAGCCGTGTGTCCCAATTCATGCCAGAATGGAGTATGATGAGTAACATATAGGATATTAAGAAAATATCTAAGCTAAGGACAGCCCAGGGGATGGGACAGCCATTACACTGTAGAGAGAGACCAGGAAACTCGGACGTTGTCAGTTTGAATCCCTGAGTTCAATTCAACCAGAGGTCTGTCTGTCTGTCTCTCTGTCTCTCTGTCTTTCTTTCTTTTTTTCTTTCTTTCTTTCTTTCTTTCTTTCTTTCTTTCTTTCTTTCTTTCTTTCTTTCTTTCTTTCTTTCCTTCCTTCCTTCCTTCCTTCCTTCCTTCCTACCAGTCCTATAAGAGATAATATCAATACAGGTAGTCCTTGACTTACGACCACAGTGGAGTCCAAAATTTCTCCTGCTCAGCAAGACAGTTATTAAGTGAATTTTGCCCCATTTTATGACCTTTCTTCCCACATTGTTAAGTGAATCACTGCAGTTGTTAAGTTAGCAACATGGCTTCCCCATTTACTTTGCTTATCAGAAGGTTGCGAAAGGTGGACTCTGCAACTGTCATAAATACATGCCAGTTGCTAAGTGTCTGAATTTTGATCACATGACTATGGGGATGTGCCACAGTTATAAGTGTGAAAAACAGTCCTAAGTCACTTTTTTCAATACCATTATAACTTCAGATGGCCACTAAACAATAGCTGTAAGGCAAGGATTATCAGTAAGCAGACAATTAAAATTTCTTCACTTAACAAGTAATGCTCAACATAACATTATTAAAAGCTAACCAGCACACTGAATTGTTTCTGTGATATATATTAAAAAGTATACAGCTTTGAGTCACAGTTTTAACCAGGCCAAGGGCAAAAAAGTATTGGCAAGGAAAGGTCACAATATGCCAAGTCATCATTAATTTCTCTCCTTAGGGTAGAACTAAACCTGTCTGGCAAGGTGAGATGGACAAGGAAGTTCCCCAAAATACTTGTTCCAGACAGAATTTGAGTCAGCAAGTCCCTCATTGAGCCTTAAAGGGGATGCAGCCTAAATCTGACTATATGAAAGCAATAGAGGTTGGCTGGGAAATACAAGTTATAATTTTTAATTGCTGGGCAATTTAAAAGTTAGACTAGGGAACAACATTGGGGCTCTTTTACAGCATTACAATGTTTATGCTGTTCCTTGAGGTTGGGAGACTCATGGAAAAGTTTTAAAGATACTTTCTAAGGAGAAAAGGCAAAAATATGCTTTAGAGAACAGAACTTGGAATCAATAAAAACCATTTGCCTTTTGGGCACCTTGTTTCCCAACTCCCTGCTAGTAATAATAACAACTTAATCTCTCTCAAGTCTTGGCACAATATTTTTTTTTTTTCAAAATTTTTTATTATTTTCAACATAAAAAGGAAAACAATCATAAGTACATCACAATTAAGAAAATAACCCCCCCCACCCCCCACCCGGACTTCCCAAACCAAATCCCAGGATACTATTCATCTAAAAGTAAGCTTATATTAATATCCCTAACTCCACAAAGTATAATTCTACATAATAGGTGAAATATATATATATATATAGAA
>NW_015390229.1:47972-51541 GCF_001527695.2 Protobothrops mucrosquamatus
CTCACCTACATCGTCCACAAGGGACGACTCGGGAACTCAACTCCTACCTCGGGCAGCTCACCTTTCCCCCTATGCCCAGGGGAGAGGTATCAAGCCGTTTGACAGCTGATGCAGGCTGTCAAAACGGCTTTAACGCAGAAACAGGCGGGAGCAGCAAACAGCTGCGTCCAGCGAAGGCGCCTGCCACCGGAAGTCCCCCAAGTCTTGGCACAATATTATCATGGTCTATTTCAGGGGTAGTCAACCTTGGCTCTTTTATGACTCGTGGACTTCAATTCCCAGAATTCCTGAGCCAGCTTAGCTGGCTCAGGAAGTCCACGAGCTTAGCTGGCTCAGGAATTCTGGGAGTTGAAGTCCACGAGTCATAAAAGAGCCAAGGTTGACTACCCCTGGTCTATTTACTGCATCCTAAGGTAGCAAACTCCACATCTCGCTTCTTCAAGAATCTTCTCTCTGAATGACCCCCAATTTCATCTTCTGAAGTCCAAAAATTAATTCGTCAACTGACAATGCCCCAGGTAAAACTTGGGTTTTACCAACATTCTTAAAACTACATTTTGTATGATGGTCTCCTATGCTAGCCCCACTTTCCACACCTATAAATAACTCACGTATTGTATATCCCTAATGATTGGCTTCATTCCAATTTTCTACCAGCTGGTCAGTTCAAGTTCCAAAAGGCATCTCTTGCGATCGTTAAATTTGCAAGTTAATTTGGAAATAGCTATGCCCAGCAGCCAGTAAATTATTTATTAAAGCCAAAGTTTTTAAAATTGTAGGAATTAGTCCACGCAGTTTTTTTAAACACATGTTTTGCTTTAAAAAAGAACAGACCTGATACTCTTTTGAGACAATGCTAATCTTTGTTGCACAGAAGATTGAATCAAAGCTGGAAAGAGAACCAGTTGTGTGTTGCTGGTTCTGTCTTGACAGGTCCTCCCACTGGTGCTGCCAGCAAGGGCCTTTTTGTCATCACACTTTTACTGTGTTTACAGTATTCTTTGTGGGGTGGGGGGGATGCATTTTGCCCACTCCATTCTTGTGGCCCTTTAAAAAGGGGCAGTGATGTCTTTGGATAGGCTTTCAATATTCTATTAATACATAACCAAAAGTAGCATTCCTTGAGTCTCTGGTAAGTCTGTTTCTTGATCTGGCCTAACTCAAATAGCTAACAGTCAAGTGGCAGAATAGGGATTAGCAACCACACTTTTCAAGTATAATTCAAGGGACAGAGGATGGCACTTTAACACTTTTGCTCTGTGGCAAGATAGGATCATCAGGTGTGGCAATACATTTGATGCCAATAGAGCTCTCCATTGGCCAAAGGAGTAAAGGACTATAGAACACCTTAACTGAGAAGAGCTCTTGGCAAACAAGCCCTTACTGTATACCTGTATACTATATACTGCACGAGTCAGAAAGAGGGCTGAGTAAATATCTACAGACCCCTCACATCGTGGACATAAATTGTTTCAACTCCTTCCCTCAGGACATTGCGATAGGGCATTGCATGCCAAAACAACTGGACACAGTCTTTCTCCCATGCCATCACTCTGCTAAACACGTAATTCCCATAGTACTGTCTTACGCCTAAGGATATTTACCCATGTAATAGGGCTGTATGCTATTATCCTTCTCATCTTTTCTATTTCCAGTATCTTCTCCTATTGGTATTTTATGATTTATCACTTTGTTGATTGTACCTTATGGTTTAAGATTGTATCTTATGATTTATCACTTTGTTGTTTGTATGTACACTGAGAGTTTAAGCACCGGAGACAAATTCCAATCACGTGTCCAATCACATTTGGCCAATAAAGAATATTCTGTTTTATTCTATTCTATTGCGAGTGATTCCCAGTTCCAGGCTTTGTTTTCTAACTCACAGAAATCTTCTAGATCTCCTTGCAGATACGGCGTTGGCTTGAAATAGGATGCAGATAGTCTTTCAATAGATAAAAAGCAACTATTGCATCTTGATTGTAGATATTATGTTTATTCTACTATTGTATTCATAGTTGACCATTTTAACACGGTCCCTGTTGAGTACAAACCAGGATGTTGGATTTTCCTTCTTTATTTTTATAATGCTGGGTAAGAAATGTAAACAGAGAAAAGCTGTTCAAGCTGACTGGAACTGAATCTCGCCATTAGTTCATTGCTTTTCTGTAAGTCCTTTGTCCCTTATAATACAATAGGCAGCTTATGAATTGTTTTGATTTATTAATCTTGCATTTACTTTTCTATTAATAATTAAGTAGTAATATTTCAGTACTATAATCACCTATCAGATGCCCTGAGAGACAAGACTGTCATGCTTTCATGATAGAAATAGCAGTCAACTTACTACTGATTTTCCAGCTGTGGGCTACCTTCACATGTGCACTGGCTGCTAATGGGAATCTTCCCTTCCTATGTATCTCCATCCATTTCTTCCTCCATTTCTTCCAGTCATCTGTCCTAAATGCGGAGTGGAAACTTCCCAAAATTCTGCAGCAATTTAGAAGAGGAGGAAGGATCCTTTCCTCTGTGCATTAGACTTTTAGTAAAATAAATTGAAATCCCTGTAATTGTTTCTGGAACCTGCACACGGCGTGGGAGGTATCAGACCATATAAGAAGTATGTTACCACTTACCTTCCATCTTCAAGAATTCCTGGAAAGATTCCAAGGATTCCTTGGAGGAATTTTTCCCACACCGTTGCTCTGTAATCCTTTTAATTGAGATAACATGAGCTGAACCTCAAGACCTGCCATGCTATTATTACTAAACACCCTCCCCCCCATCTGAAAAGAAAATGTTTGTGCATACAGGTAGTCCTCGACTTATGACCACAATTGAGCCCAAAATTTCTGTTGCTAAGTGAGACGGTTGTTAGGTGAGTTTTGCTCCATTTTACGACCTTTCTTGCCACATTTATTAAGCAAATCACTGCAGTTAAGTTAGTAACAGGGTTGTTAAGTGAATCTGGCTTCCTCATTGACTTTATGTTTGTCAGAAGGTCGCAAAAAGGGATCATGTGACCCAGGAACACTGCAATCATCATAAATATATGGCAGTTGCCAAGCATCTGAATTCCACAGAGATGTTGTGATGGTCATAAGTGTGAAAAAAGTCACAAGTCATTTTTTTCAGTACCATTGTAGTTTTGAACAGTCACTAAACAAATATTTGTAATTTGAGGACTACCTAAACAGTATATATATATATATATATATATATATATATTTGTTTTCTGAGGTTTTCGCGGGTGTTTGTATGTAGGTCTTTAGTTATTCGGGTTTTCTCCCGCGTAGAATTAAAAGTACCTTGGTGACGTTTCGACGAAGTCACATTCGTCATCTTCAGGCTGGTGTCTTCAGCTTCGTGATTCTAAGAGTGGTGTGTGATCGCAGCTGTTTCTTCCTTTTAACTGCCAGTGGGGTTGGAGCTGATTGGGTGGGAGCTTGGCTGTGTTCTGATTGGGTGGAGGTGTGTTCTGATTGGTTAAGGAGCCTGGCTGTGCTCTGATTGGCTGGGGGGTTCGCTGTGCTCTGATTGGCTGGGGGAGTGTTCTGTTTGGGTGGGGG
>NW_015390229.1:52693-57103 GCF_001527695.2 Protobothrops mucrosquamatus
GAACCCCCCAGCCAATCAGAGCACAGCCAGGCTCCTTAACCAATCAGAACACACCTCCACCCAATCAGAACACAGCCAAGCTCCCACCCAATCAGCTCCAACCCCACTGGCAGTTAAAAGGAAGAAACAGCTGCGACCACACACCACTCTTAGAAGCACGAAGCTGAAGACACCAGCCTGAAGATGACGAATGTGACTTTGTCGAAACGTCGCCAAGGTACTTTTAATTCTACGTGGGAGAAAACCCGAATAACTAAAGACCTACATATATATATATATATATATATATATATATATATATATATATATATATATATATATATATATGTCATTTAAAACTCTAAAAATTTTAAAAGCTGGAGGTTGACTCCTGGGTAAATTCATATCTATCTATCTATCTATCTATCTATCTATCTATCTATCTATCTATATATATATATATATTTATTTATTTATTTATTTATTTATTTACTGGATACTTCAGCATAGGTTGTTGTATCTAACATCTAGATTAGTATATGTCTTATGTATTTCTGGTGAATACAGTAAAATTTCTGAGTCTCCAAAGTAATGACACTCGGTTCACCGAGGAGGAGCTAAATAAATGCTACCATATCTCACCTAATAGGCTTTCTTTCTGAGGTAAAATTTCATGCAATCTCTTTATGCTAACTTGGTTCACTGAGGGTCTTGGTACCTCCAAGTATATATATATCTATATAAATAAAAATGTAAATGTTCGTTTGTTCAAAATCTTAAATCTCAGAAAGTTCTTCACCGATTGCTTTGAAATTTTGACACAACGTTGCATTCGAATATATGCTCGTGTTTTTATGTACCTATATTATATAGATGTCACACCTGTGACAGGTAAAAACATGCTTTTTTTGAAAAACAGCGCCATCTGTTGGACGTAAAAGCTTTCTCTTTTCTTTCTTTTCCATTTAACCATTTAACACCCACACACACATATATATATACATACATATATACATATATATATATAATATATACATATACATATATAAGATATATACATATAAATATATAAGATATGGAAGCACCATTATTTTTATTTGTACTTTTTTTTTAATCTAAGCAAATAGATTGAAAGAGGCCAACCCAACAAATTCACTTTCAAAAATGCAATGAGCATAAAAATGTAACCTAGGCTATGACTCAGCATTCATTCGAATTCCAAGTTTACCAAAAAAAAAAAAAAAAAAAACACCAAACCCAGGACTTTTGCACTTTATGGTAATGAGCAAGTTTTTCCTTCTTTCTAGCTAAACATTTATCTTCATTTCATTTCCTCCCCTCCAGCCTCTGCAGCACTCATGAATATAGGAAACTTTTCCGAGAGTGAACAAAAATTGGAACTGAAAGAGGAATCTTTGAAAATGGAAGATAAGAAAATCATAAATATGACCACAGCTCAGTGGGTGATTAAAATCACTTACTTCCTGACAGCTCTGGATCTGACCTGCATGTTTATGCAGTTTGGGATTGTTCCAGTGAGTACAAAGTGTGAATGCCTGCTGCCTGTTCAGTTACTGCTTGAAACCATGGCATGTTTCTTGATACTACTAGGTAGAAATCTATTTAGCTATGTCACCTCAGATAAATTAAATTATATGAACTAATATTTGTTCTGCAAAAGTTATTCTCATTACCTTACTAGCTCATAAGGATGGGTTTAATGCAGTGGTGGGATTCAGCCAGTTCACACCACTTCGGCAGAACCGGTAGCTAATTTTCTGTTGCCCAGGTCCAGAATGGACTTCTGGAAGTGGCATCCGCATAGAGACCTGGTTGTTCACATATTTGAATCCCACCACTGATTTAAGGGGGGCTGTATAAGGAACTTTCCCTGAGGACTCTCCTTGAGTCTTGTTTCTGTAGCATCCTCCAGCCCAAGGAATGAATTTAATAAAACAAACTTAGTTAATTGTTGTTTTTATGTTTTTGTATTGTTTCTTGTTTTAAATGTTTTTAACAAATTGTAAAATGTCCAGAGTTGCTGGGAGTCAAGTGGCATATAAATGTAATTATTATGGTTGTTCACACAGACAGCCAAAGTGAATTTGACATTTTTATCCACGTATTGATTTTTCTCAAGGACCTGGGGTAGTCATATGTTGTTCAATGGCGTTAAAAGTATCATGGATGTAATTGAGCCAAGAAAAGCCACTTTTTTCAATTGACTGTGATTTTGTTGATGCTGATGGTGTTCAAATGGTACTCCAGATATTTTAGGATTGTACAGAATGCGCCTATTATTATCATCTTCTCATTAGACTTGATTTGTAATTATGGTTGGTCACTCAGTCAACCAGATGTTTAGACTGGATTTAGCCATTTTATCTACCTATCGAGCCCTTCCAAGGACCTGGGATAAGCAGATGTTGTTTGATGGTACTATTATTATTATTATTATTATTATTATTGCATAAAATTTTTATTATTTTTAATTAAACAACAAATACAAATGATGCCTCTACATACACCAGCAAGAAATAAAGATACTCAAAACATTTTCGGATACGCTCGGCAGTCCCCGCCTTGCCTCCATCCTCATCCACTTTCCTCTCCTTCCTCCCCCTAAACCCACAACCTCTTCTCCTTCCTTCTTACCACCTCCCTACATCCCCTCTGCCTTCTTAACCACTTCATCGAGTGCAGTTTGGGGTACCAGCCGAGCATATCCTCTTATTAATACAATTCCATTATAAACCTATATTAATTAAATACATCAATTTATAATTTCCCCTTAATCCCCTCCCCGACTTCCCAGAACTAATTACAGGATTAAACACTCCTCATAAAGCAATCAGTTATAAAAGAAACTTTAACTCAAATAATAAAAAAACAAAAATTATACTCTATTTTAACACCAAAACTCAAAGTATAATTATCCATCTTCCCCAAATCCAAATATCTACAAATTAAACTTTACCATTTCTCTTATAATCATAATCATAATCCCATTAAATATTATTATTATTATTATTATTATTATTATTATTATTATTATTATTATTATTATTATTATTATTATTATTATTATTATTCATTATAGTTTGTCACACAGTCAGCCAGATGTTCAGACTGCATTTGGCATTTTTACTCACCTATCCTCCCCAAGGACCTGGGATATGCAAATGTTGATGTTTTATGGTGTTAGAAGTATTGTTAATAATTAATTATTATTATGATTGTTATTATTAATTGGGAGCTGAATATAATTTTTTTAATCACACTTTCTGATGAGATTGATTATAGGCCGTTCAGGCTATTGAGGTTTAATTGCTAGGAATGCAGTTGTTCATTATGTATATTGATGTTTTAAAAAGGGGTGTATTGGGCGCAACTTTGAAATCAGTTTCTCAAATGTAGAAATGCCCCTCTCTAGATCATTTCCAGAAGTAGTTTTTGATTCTTTTGGACTTTTCAGTGGTAAAAGAGAAAACAATTACTGAGGAAAATGAATTAAAGTTATAATCCCTTGCTTATTTTTGATTTAGGCTGCAAAAAGTTGCTAAGTGTTTTATAATGTAAATATTTATTTTCCACTAAATAGACAAGAGCTTATAACCATATAAAAGAGTTTAACAGAATTCAATGAATCATGTATAAACACAGAGTTAAACCTGAAGTTTAAAGTGGTTCTTAATCAAGATTAAGCAGTATTCAATTCGTATTGGGATGGGGAGGGTTGCTAGCTGAAAATTCCACCAAATTGAATTTAACCCTCTGGCCAATAGGAGTGGATGCAGAAATATTCCTTTCATTTTCTTTTAAAATGAAGGATGAAAGAAGAATTGAGACTTGAAGGTGAGTAACAGTTTATAGCAGGGATGTCCAACCTTGACCATGCTGGCTGGGAAATTCTGGAAGTTGAAGTCCACAAATCCTAAAATTGCCAAGGTTGGACACCCCTGGTTTATAGGTATACCTAGCTGAATATGGCTGATTGAAAGCAGTATCCAACCTGATTAATAGTTTGATGAGAGACCATTAAGGAATGTAAGTGCTGTAGGCTATACTGTAAAATGAAAATTCTAAAAGACAACAGCAACCATTTCTACACAGATGTCAAGAAGATTACCTAGATCAGAGGTCTTCAAACTTGGCCCTTTTATGACGTGTGGACTTCAACTCCCAGAATTTCTCAGGCAGTGTGCCTGGCTGAGGAATTCTGGGAGTTGAAGTCCACAAGTCATAAAAGGGCCAAGTTTGAAGACCCCTGACCTAGATCATCAGAAGCCATGATCACTTTTTTTTAACATCTTCCCTTTTAAAAATGTAATGTCTAGCCTTTCTATTTTCTCCTCTGTTTTAGTATTTGGCAACTAACTTGGGTTTGGATGCAATTGGATTTGGATACTTGCAAACATTCTTTGGTATTCT
>NW_015390230.1:0-2500 GCF_001527695.2 Protobothrops mucrosquamatus
TCAGTGTAATGAAAGTAATGAACTTCACTGTATTTACTTATTATAACCTTTGAGGGACCTGCCTAACAACATTTGCAAGTTTTGTTTTCCCGTTCAGATTAGTTACGTGTCATTTACCAATAGAAAAATCAGAGTAGAAAAGGACGTAATTGTCCTCATTCTTTTATGGGTATGAAGAGTATTCTGAACAAATTGCTGCACTCCTCGCGATTTAACAGAATAACAAAATTTCTGTTTCTTTCTCTATGGAGTTCAAGCACCCTGGAGACCAAAATTGCACCTTCTGACTTAAACACAACGATTTAAGGAACATCAGAATACAAGAAGATATGGATTCACCCAGTATTTGGTAGCAAGCCAAAAGCATACCCATAAACAAGATCATGCCTCATTTGTCTTGAAACATTTGAAGTAGGAGCAAACTTCCAAACATGTTTGATACCTAGGACCTTCTGGTCCTAACCTTCATAGAAAAAACTGAACTATCTGCTCAACTAAAATGAACTATTGAGTTGACGGAACTTGATAAATTTTGGGCCAGGGTTATCCTTAGTAGTAGTCTTAAAGTAGAAAGAAAAATGTGTTTCCTAAAATATTGGAGACCACATTTGATGGATTATGGAAATCACAGGGGTGGACAATGGAACTAGTAAAGGACAAACTTTACTTCTACTGATAAAAGACATAATAGGGACCGTTACGGTGTGCAAAATATCGAACGTGTAGTCCAGGTGTGTATCTTTATCAAGACCTAAGGAATCAACACTGATTTTGAAAATCAGGCGATTGAAATCACTAGGGAGAAAGTCATAAGACAGTTTGAGATCTTTCCTTATTAATCTTACACTTATAGTCTAGAATAAGGAGGAACAGTTGAAACAATTAATCGGTGGAATGGCTTGCCTTCAGAAGTTGTGGGTGCTCCATCACTGGAGGTTTTAAGAAGAGATTGGACACCCATTTCTGTAGGGTCTCCAGTTTGAGCAGTGGGTTGGACTAGAAGACCTTCAAGGTCCCTTCCAACTCTGTTATTCTGTTATATATACCCTCATAGTTGTCTTGGTGTCCTAAAGCCATCCCTAGTGGGGAAAAGAAAATATTTTTTTAAAAAACGTACAGTTTTAGCTAAGACTACTTGCAGAGAAGAACTTGCTGTGTGATAGGACCTACTGGAAGTTAATATGTGGAAGAAATAAATATGAGGTCAGAAGTGATTGTCGTTCCGAAGTAGGAACCACAAGCCTGCAAATTTTCCTTCATGTTAAAATACAGATATTTGCAACACAGGCAATATCACCCATATTAAAAGCCATCTGGAATTCTAAGCAAAACAGTGTTAAAACAAAAAGGTAAAAATGCCTTTTAGATGGTGTGCTACAGAGATTTTTTTGTCTCAGATGAAAACAAAAACAAAAACCCAACAACAACAATGACAACATGAAGTCACTGTAGTTTTTCCGAAATTGCTAATGTCTTAGGAATATATATCTGGACTCTAAAGTGGCAGCTTTATCTGAATATATGGACAAATTTGATTGCTTAAGTGGAGTAACTAAAGTGAAATAATTCATTTCTTAATGGACAAATTTTGCACCTGATGCGATTTTCTTTTATTGTGGATGGATCTTTGGGAAGATGAATTGCGCTATAAAAATTATAAATAGGTGGCAACGAGAGACACATCATTTAGAAAAGATATTGCAATATCATGTAGTGAATAGCAGTTTATAGCAGCACAGATACATCCATTTACAGTCCAGTTCTATGATGAATAATTAAACCACACTGAGTAAATTATGATCTCCACTGAAGTTTGAGAAGATAGTATATTAAATAACTAAGTTTATGGCAAATAAGGGAAAAAAACTTCAAGGTGACTGTGCATGAAATTTTGACAGAAATCAGAAATTAATTCCACAAAGTATTTTCAATAATATAAATAATGCCATTGGCATATTAATGTCATAACATTGCTTAATTCCTTCATGGATCACCCCTTTAGGGAGTTAATTTATTTTCTCCTTCAGTTAGCATAGCATAGGTTAAGAATAATATTACTGAAAAAAAGAACTATTTTTTTATAGAGACATTAAGGAAAAGAACTACCTTTTATTTTTAAAGTGGCCATTGTTTTTTCCCCCCAAGCTACTAATATATGTCAACTTCTTTTAAGCCAATCAGCAATACTTCTGTTTTGGGCTTCAGATAAAAAAGATAAATAAATACTGATTAATACTCATCCATTAACAGGTTAAAATAAAACAATAGTGTGGGGGCAGGTTCGTTTCCATAATAAGAAAAAAAAATCCATCTCTTTATTGAAAAGACACAAGAATAGATTCACTGCTGTACTTCTAGTGTGGTCACGATTCCTATCCTGCCTGATTTACTTTAATTTAAAAATTAAACGGGAATCAAGCTTACTGCTGTGCACAGCTCTTCAAATATCTTTTCCCCCCCTCTAGGCCTCATAATAGGAAATTTTAGCTTCATATTATAA
>NW_015390230.1:5042-13233 GCF_001527695.2 Protobothrops mucrosquamatus
TACTCTTCAGGGCAGGAGTAGAGATTCTGTTGTGGTTGCATGACCGCTTCCAGCATCCATGACTCATGAATGTTAGGGTGGTATTAGAATCCAATAATATCCAGACCTTCCCGATCCTTGAGTTACATTCATGCAAAATTAGACAGACTGAGTGGAGTGACTTTGCCTCATGTTATTCCTTGCATTTCCAAGGACCTGGAAAAAAAAACAAAACAATGGACACCCATAGATAACCCTTGACTTATGGCCATTATCTTAACAAGCATTTGTCTTGAATAAAAAAGGTGACTTACAACCCACGTTCAGAGTTATGACTGTTGTACCACCTCTACAGTATACATGTTCATGATTTGGGCACTTGGCAATGTGTATAACCGTTACAGCATCCTACAGTCACGTGATCACAATTTGCAACATAGCACCTGTCCTCTGGAATAGTCTATCTCTCTCTAGGGTGGGATCTGCCCCACCTACCTATCCTTCCACAAGAGCTTGAAGACCTTGGCTCTACTGGTTGGTCTGGGGACCAGTGGTGGGATTCAGCCAGTTTGCACCAGTTTGGTAGAACTGGTAGCTAAATTTTGTTGAGTTCGGAGAACCAGTTGAATGCACGCTGCCTTCAGAAATCTGTTCTAGGTCTCAGAGGCCTGGAGGAGGCCTCCCAGGCCTAGAACAGCCTGCCAGAAGTGTGTAGATGCCACTTCCAGAAGTCTGTTCTAGGCCTCGGAGGTCTGGAGGAGGCCTCCCAGGCCTAGAACGGTCCACCGGAAGTGCATGGATGCCACTTTCGGAAGTCCATTCTTGGCCTCGGAGGCCCAGGCTTGCATCCACACAGAGAACCAGTTGTTCAGGTATTTGAATCCCACCACTGCTGGGACACAGTCCAACTCTGGAGGTGGCTACAGATAGTCCTCAATGTACAGCCAAAATTGAGACCAACGTTTCTGTTGCTAAACAACACAGTTGTTAAGTGAATTTCACCCCATTTTGTGACCTGTCTTGCCACAGTGGTTAGGTGAATCACTGCTGTTGCTAAGTTAGTAACATGGTTGTTGAGTGTAACGGGGTTCCCCCATTGACTTTGCTCCTCAGAAAGTCATGAAAGGAGATCACATGACCCCGAGACACTGCAACCGTCATAATATGAGTCAGTTGCCGAGCATCTGAATTTTGATTCTGTGACCAATGGTCGTGTGAGAAATGGTCATAAGTCACTTTTTCCAGTGCTGTTGTAACTTTGAACGGTCACTAAACAAACTGTTGTAACTTACAAGGACTACCTGTATTAGTTTGATAGTAAACCGCCCCTCCCACCCCATGTTCCCTGCTTCCCTTCACCCTTCTCTTAATCTCATATTGCTGTATTTTCATTGTTTATTTTATTGCTTCACTATTTTACTACCGTTATGTTTACACTTCTTTTCATTTCTCTGTTTTTACTATTGTAAGCTGCTTAGAGTAGCCCAGGGTGAGATACGTGACTTTTATTAATAGATGGATCTCTTCCATTTCATTCTATTTTTTAAAAAATTGGAAACATTGCACACCGATCTTTGCCAACCTTCCAACACAGTATTTAAATAAAAGTGGGCTATATTTTTCATATCTTCCTCAAAATGACATTTTGAGGAAATCAGATGGATTCAGTTGCTGTTGAGCTGTCAAGTATAGGAAGTCCTCCACTTACGACCAGAATTGATCCCCAAAATTTATGTTGCTAAGTGAAACGTTTGTTAAGTGAATTTTGCCCCATTTTACAACCTTTCTTGCTAGAGTTGTGAAGTGAATCACTGCAGTCGTTAAGTTGGTAACATGGTTGTTAAGTGAATCTGGCTCCCCCCTCCCACTGTCCTTGCTTGTCAGAAGGTCACAAGAGGGAATCACATGATCTTGGGATGCTGCAACTGTCATAAAGACGAGTCAGTTGCCAAGTTTTTGAATTTGGATCACGTGACCATGAGGATGCTGCAACGATTGCATAAGTGTGGAAAACAAGTCTTAAGTCACCTATCCCAGTGCCATTGTTACTTTGAACGTTCACTAAATGAACTGTTGTAAGTTGAGGACTACCTGTATCTAGTGGTGGAATTCAAATACCTGAACAACTGGTTCTCTTATTCGATGCAGGCCTGGGCCTCCGAGGCCTAGAACGGACTTCCAGAAGTGGCATCCATGTACTTCCGGTGGGCTGTTGTAGGCCTGGGAGGCCTCCTCCAGGCTTCCGAGGCCTAGAATGGACTTCCGGAAGTGGCATCCATCCACTTTTGGTGGGTGTTCTAGGTCTGAGAGGCCTCCTGCAGGCCTCCGAGGCCTAGACTGGACTTCTGGAAGCCAACCGGTTCTCCGAATGCAGCAAAATTTAGCCACCGGTTCTACCGAACCATCGTGAACCGGCTGAATCCCACCACTGCCTATATCCAACCTTCAATCCCCTTTTGCAAATCTGCTCTGTAATAAACTCAAAATTCCAATGAAGGTATAAATATATAGTTTACCTTATACCAGGGGTAGGCAACCTTGGCTCTTTTATGAGTCGTGGACTTCAACTCCCAGAATTCCTGAGACAGCCATGCTGAGGGGAAAGGGAGAGTTTCCAAGCTGAGCCATGCTGGCTCAGGAATTCTGGGAGTTGAAGTCCACGAGTCATGAAGAAGCCAAAGTTTTCCCCATGCTGGGTCAGGAATTCTGGGAGTTGAAGTCCACGAGTCATGAAGGGGCCAAGGTTGCCTACCCCTGACTTAGGACTACTGGTGGTTGACAAATATAAATATTTTTACGCATAAATGATAAACAAAATGTCCATAGTAAATTCAGGAAAAAACAATAGCAATAAGCAATAA
The DNA here is from genome assembly GCF_001527695.2 of Protobothrops mucrosquamatus. Classification (NCBI taxonomy): domain Eukaryota; kingdom Metazoa; phylum Chordata; class Lepidosauria; order Squamata; family Viperidae; genus Protobothrops; species Protobothrops mucrosquamatus. Next base: position 7,883 of record NW_015390230.1, read on the forward strand.
TGGAACACAGACAACATAATCATTCTCAAATGACATTATCTCAGATTAGAAGTGTCTTATATTAACCATAGTCCGTAGCTGTTGTGATTTTCTACAGTGGAGGGGATCAACTGTGTTTTACAAGATGCATTTTTTTAAATAATAATAATAATAATAATAGAAATGATTAAGAGTGGCGTTCTCCCAGACCCTGCCTTTCGAGTGACATCCAGAATCTTTTCTTTTGCAGCCGTTCCGTAGAGTGACGTTTTCAGTTGTGAGTCAGCCACAAGACCCGCATCAAGGGTCTTTGCAGAGTTGCTATGACAGCGGTCTGGAGGAATCTGAAACGCCAAGCAGTAAGAGTTCTTCAGGCCCGAGGCTGGGGGCCCTTCCACTCCCAGAGGACAACTACGAAAGGACTACGCCGGATGGCAGTGTTGGTGAGGCAGAGCATATGGAAAATGGTAGGGGCAAACACAACACTCACAACACTCCATTTGCACTAGGGAGCCCATGCCCAGTAGACTTGGCAAGAGGTCAGTTGGAAGAAGGGGGGAGAGGAAGAACCTTAACCGAGAATTTGAGTTGATTGGACGGCTTCCTCCAAACGGGGAGTCTTTACTAAGCCCCATTGAGCTGGACGGGGCTGATGTCTGGACGGGCAGGTTGCAGGCTTAAGGTTAGATTTTAACCTTTTAACCTTTACTGCAGGGGTCTCCAACATTTCTAGCTTTGTGGACCGGTGGGGGGGATAGGGGGGAAGAGAGGATGGTTCCGTGCAGAAGCAGGCGCGCGTGCTTGCATGCAAAACCCCATTTGTGCAAGCAGCTGGGGGTGCCTACCCACCATTTGCATAAAGGGACCTTCCCATGCAAACACGCGTGCCATCGCTCGTGCAAATGGAGTTGTGTTCACCCACCACTTGTGTGGCCTGGTTTCGAACGGACCATGGCCCGGGGGGGGGGGTTTGGGGACCTCTGACTTACTGGATAGGAAGGTAGAATCTAAATTAAACCAGTACCACTTGCTTCTACTAATAAGTTCAGCGATGCACACTAAAACATCGGCACACATCCGTTCATGAAAGTATCCCAGGGTTGGGACGTGTTTCACTTATGACTGGATTAAGCTGACAATACTTTAACTGACAACATCAAGACAGTAGGGGGGAAGAAAATCGGTTAAAAGAATTAAAACAGCATTGCTGCCACAATCTCCTAAAGCTAGAAAAATAAATCAATATATAATCTGGTTAAACACACACACACACACACAGACAAAGAAAAGATCTATTCCCTTAAAAAATATAGCCACGTACCGTTTTTGCTATTATAATTCTCTTAATCGTTATTACATTCAAGATGTCCAGCATTAGCTATAGAAGAAAATAATTGGCCTTCAAAGTTTATTGTCTTTTTTAAAGACTGTGTAGTCGCTTCCCCCAATCTACAAAATACAGTTATCTGCACATATTGATTAAAGTGCACGTGGCAAGGGGTGAACTCAACGCATTCAGGGTTTCTAAGGGAACCCACAATTTCAGGGGAAAAAAAAATCATGAATGTGTTCACTCCCTGTTTAGTTGCCTTTGCGACACCCAATTACAAAGATGTACACATGTACATTCATTCCCCTTTTTCATAAAACAGTATTAATCATGCCAGATTCCATGAATGCTGAATTATTTAAAAAGAGTGACAAGCGTCCAGTTTTTTTTTCTCTTTTTGCAGCTGTTGTAGAGGGGCGGGAAAAAAAAATCAGAACGTTTCATTTTCAAACCTGGGATTATGGATCTCAGGAACAAAATTGCAATGTTTTTGCCTGTACTGTATTTAATTTTATATATATTTATATATATATATATAACGAAGAAAGAAGCTTTTGTGGGAATCTTGCATCATTTGGGGATGGGGTGGAAGAAAGCTCTGGTACTTAAAATGAAATACAGCATAACGTCATTTTAAATTCTCCATTTACTTTCTGGTGCATTTTTAACCATCCACTTCCATACAAGTCTATCCTTGTCCCCTCCCCTCCCCCCACTTTTTTTCTCCCCCCCCCCCCTTGATCTGAACTTTTCTGAATTAAATTATCATGAATTTTATTTCTGTAGCGGCAAAAGAAGCTGTTGAACGAGAACGCGTAGGGAAATTATAACAAATGAAACGAGAGCGTGTAAATGAGAAGATTGTTGGGGCTGCTGTATTAGGTAGTTTTGCCTTTTTGGTATGTGGGGGGAGAAGTTTCTATCAATAGTTAATGAATTGATTAATTGATTAATTAGAGGTGAAATAGACTCACCCAAGAAATTATAACAACCTTTGAGAGAGGGTAGCAGAGAAACTCTTTAATATGAGGATAAAAAAAATGGCTACTAGCATTAGTCTTTCCCCCGTAAACACAGGAGATATTTCGCTTGTTTCCTTTGGTTTTTATGATATTGCTTGTTGGTGAAGAAGATATTGCTGGAATGCCAGTTTAAACAGAGGAAAAACCTCCTAGTTCAGCTAGCAATGTGGGGCTCATAGGAGAGTTGAAAGATCCAACCTTAAATTCACGATTAAATAAATGTTTTCGGTATTGCTTTTTAATGCCTCACAGTTATAGTGTTTATAGCTTTTATGATCTGTTTATGACTCATCCGTGCTGGCATTTGTATGTTTCCTTCCCTTAGCAGTTTCTTAACATTGGGAGTTATGCTATTGGAATGAAAGCTAGTAAATCAAGAATGTAGTAATCTCCCACTTATCTCCCGATCTGGCTTCAATTTACAACAGGCTGATGTGGAATGCAGATGCGGTAGCATTAATGAAATAGCTGAGCAGCAAGGTCATCTACCTGGTGGAAATCCCACCGAGGGTGTCCAGGGTCAGGCAAACAGGAACTAAGAGGCAGAAACAAGAGACATAACCATACATAGGCTGAGGTCAAGGGCAGATTTGAGAGAATCCATTTCATTATTTGATGTGTGTGTGATGCCCAGAATGCTAGTCTGTTTCTTCTCCAGAAAAGAGAGATTAATTGTCCTCTACTCTGGCTGAGAGGTCAGCAGATCATCTTCAGGCTGCACAAAAGATATGCCTGCCAGTGATTTATAGCATCAGCCAGACATCAACATGGCAATACAAAGCTTTTTGCATTAGGGATACATCACTGGTTGACTCTTCAAATCACCCCAAGGTTAGCTGATGGTAGTCAGGCCAGGCCTGAGACATAGTGGATCTTCTCACTTTATCCAAACCAGAGAGATTAGATGGCTGCAAATCCAGAGAGCTGAAAAAAGGCAGCATCGCTTTTTCATTTCTTCCTCCAGTGCTCATTTACATGAACGAGTGACTTATATCAGGGCATATCTAATTGCAACTGCCGGTGGTTTGCAATCCATTTTGTGCATAAGCGAGCTACCCACGGATCCATATGACTCTCATACATAATGACCTCTGGCCCCCTCCAAGTGTTGCGACTGGCGGGGCAATTTCATTCAGATTTTCAACTAAGCAACATTCACTTAGAAACCAATTAAGTGGGAGGATAATGCTACAGAACGGATTTTTCAGATGTCTCAACAAGGGCCGAGGTCTCCAGGTAAATAAAAGAGGTGACACCATTGATAATTGACATCGCAGCTCTCTGTATTTTAAGAAGGAGCTTAAAAATAAATTGACACAGATGGCTGCAATTTCTGTTTCCCTGTATATAGATGTATTAGTATATTTTCCGGTGGGATGGATAAATAGATAGATAGATAGATAGATAGATAGATAGATAGATAGATAGATAGATAGATAGATAGATAGATAGATAGATAGACAGACAGACAGACAGACAGACAGACAGACAGACAGACAGACAGACAGACAGACAGACAGACAGACAGACAGACAGACAGACAGACAGATAAATACAATAGCTAGCTAGATGGATGGATGGATGGATGGATGGATGGATGGATGGATGGATGGATGGATGGATGGATGGATGGATGGATGGACGGACAGATGGACGGACGGACGGACGGACAGACAGACAGACAGATGGATAATAGATACTGTAGGAGATAACAGTCTGAGCATGAGGGAGGGGGTCGAACATGTCATAAGTCACGTGTCTCTCTGCACTCCAAGAAATCTAAGCCCAGCCTACCTTGGATGCCTTTCTTTCCTATCTCCCACTCATTTCTCTTCACCGTTAGTTGGTCAGATTCTTGTAGAGAGCTTAAGCTTGCAATAAATCTTCGCACTCCTTTGAACTGCCTGAATCTACTACAGCAGGCTGGCAAATATTGTTGACATTATGTTGACAAGGAACAGCAAGAAGACATAACCTCTGTGGAAGGGTTAAACCAATCACGGATAAGGATATGCAGGTAATGAACATAGCCTTAAGTCTGGTTTTTTAAAAATATTATTATGGTTCATGATATTAAGATCATGATTTATTTAATTATAGTTAATTTAATGCTTGATGAGAAAAAAATGGAGATGCCCCAAGATTTGGAGAATTTTTTTTCTCCATCGAAATGTCTCAAGAGGCACTGAATTAATACATTAACACAGATAGCCAACAGCTCAACACGTGGTGTTTCTCCTTAGAAAATCAAGAGCTTTTTGTGACTCTCTGGGGCCTAGATGATCATGCAATTAAACCAAAAAGAAAGAAAGAAAGAAAGAAAGAAAGAAAGAAAGAAAGAAAGAAAGAAAGAAAGAAAGAAAGACCATTTTCACTGAATTTTCATGCCTATGACAAATTGAGTGATTTTGCTCAAGCTGCAAGTCTAATTTACTGTTCCTTTTTCAACAGCTTCTGATATCCATCCGTCTCCAAAACCTCATTATGATATACTTAAAGTGGCATAATTTGATTCCCTCCTTGGAATATCAAAAACTGGTATGACAAAAATCACAACCCCTTCAAAACTCTACTTCCAGTAATTCTGGAAGATGCTATCCTGCAGCTAAGGACAATAGGTAGGTAGGTAGGTAGGTAGGTAGGTAGGTAGGTAGGTAGGTAGATAGATAGATAGATAGATAGATAGATAGATAGATAGATAGATAGATAGATAGATAGATAGATAGATAGACGGACGGACGGACGGACGGACGGACGGACTGATGGACGGACGGACGGATGGATGGACGGATACAGATGATAGATAGACATAGATAGATAGATAGATAGATAGATAGATAGATAGATAGATAGATAGATAGATAGACGATAGATAGACAGACAGACAGACAGATAGATAGACGGACAGATGGATGGACGGATACAGATGATAGATAGACATAGATAGATAGATATATAAATAGACAGACAGACAGATAGAAAGATAGATGATAGAGATAGACAGACAGACAGACAGACAG